>NW_027397095.1:16874045-17053798 GCF_003265705.2 Callorhinus ursinus | reverse complement strand
GCCTCTGGCGTCTGGCGGAGGCCTGGCCCCACTGCTCCCCCACCCAAGTCGAGGCCAAGCCGAGCCGCCCCGCCGAGGTCTCTGAGTTTGCACACTTCAAGTTCTGGGCCACCTTCCCCAACGGGCCACCAGGGCAGCCAGAGCAACCACAAGGATCTGCCGGCTGGCTGGCTCTTGCCTCTGTGTCCACATGCCACGCTTCCTTCAGAGGTGGCCATGAACGGACCAGTGTGGAACGCCTGCCAAAAGGGCCGGGCACCTTGGGACTGCAGGCCCGTTCTCTCCCGCCTGGGGCTCTGACTTCAGTCCCAGGCATGCCAGGGCTGTGGGCTCATGGGATGGCAGAGGAGTTCTGTTTGGTGGCAGTATTCCATCAGGAAAGCCAACCGGCCCTTCCCCCAGGGACTCTTAGTCTGCCCTTCACTGAGGAAAAAGGCCAAGCCCTGGCCACCGGGCTCCAGCATGGCGGCTTCATGTCTCAGCCACTCTCTTGAGGGATCATACTCCTACTTCTCCCGTTTGTGGAACCATGTGCTTTTCCCCCCGGCTCTTCTCAGCTTGTTTTTGTGTCCAGAATGCTAGGGGGATGCCAATCGAAGCTTAGGGGTGCTCCTGCTAGTGGACATAAACCCATTCACGACTCCATCTTTAGCAGCGCTGTTCTGCAGTGTCCCTCAGCAGGCATGGTGGTCGTGGGCCTAGAGCCCTATCCTCCCATCACTTCTAGGTTTCCCCTTGCTCATATCCTGACTAGGGCATCCTTAGGCAGGTTACTTCGAGATGCCTGCCTGACCTGGCGGCCAGAGAGGCCACCAGGTAGAGAGTTTTGTGGTAGTCAGTGGGCATTGGCTATCCTGCGAAATAAAGGTATACTTCCTATTGCTAGAGGATTGAGGGCTTTTGAGTGTCTGTCTGTGTACTGCAGGGGTTCCCTGGGATTCAGTGTCAATGGTGGCACACAGGAGTTGGTGTGGATAGTAGCTGTGTGCCATTTGTGAGATGGCAAGCCACCTCAGCGTGGATTTGGGTCAATCTCTGATTGTCTCATATTTCTATCGGGCATGGTAAACACCTGGGTGTGGTTAGGTATCAGGGATTTACCTAGTTTCTACCTTATTCTTTGTTATCTCCTGGAAAAGCCCTTTGTTTCACTGTGGTCAACCGGGGAATAGGTGTGGAGACATGCCAGTGATATTAAGTGGCCCCTTAGTGCTTCAGTTGCTCTTAGACAAAGAGGCAGGGGGAGGTGCACATTGTTTGAAGAGCACAGCACTTCAAATATCCTCCGTGTTGAAAAGAAATGGCAATGACACTGTCTTCTGTTCTTTTTCCTTATTTTCTGAGTTTGCATTTAACTCTCTATCTGAAATTGTCATACTCTGGGTGTTGGTAACACTTTCAATTATAGTGAGTTGCACAAAGCAATACCTAAGGAACCCCCAGGACTGAGTGGAGGTCTTCCAGACCCACGCTCGAGAGATGCGTGTCCCTGTCAGGGGTATTCTGCCTGTTTCCAAGGCAGTCTGTGTGTGCACAGAGTCTATGCATTTCCACATGGCTTTATGTTCCATGGGCCTCCTCGAATCTCAACTTTTTTTTAAAAGATGCTATTTATTTACTTGAGAGAGACATAGAGAATGAGCACATGCATGCAAGCAGGGAGGGGCGGGGAGAGGGAGAGAAAGAATCTTAAGCAGACTCACCCCCTGAGTGCCTCAGATCATGACCCAAGCCAATATCAAGAATCAGATGCCCAACTGACTGATCCACCCATCATGCCACCCCCGCCCGGAACCTCAACTCTTGAGAGACCCCTAATTTTGGTCACATCTAACAGAACAGAAGTCACACAGTGAATCACACCCAAGGTTCCCATTACCTCTTTCTCCCATATGGCAGTTTTCAGGGAGCATAATCCTTCCCTGTCCCTTGGCTGTTGTACAGAGTCATACTGGGGAAGGTGGCGGGTGTCATGGTCCAACACTCCTTTTGCGGGCTACAGGTGGCATCTTTCCTCCTGCCTAGAACCTGGAACAAGAACTTGACTTGAACACACAGCTCTGTCCAGGATATACTGTGAAAGGCTCATAGGAGTGACAAACAAGTTCCTTTTGAAAGCAGGGCTGCCACAGAATTGGCACCATGCCCTTGCTGCTTGGACCCTACCTCTGCCCTTTTCTAAGGCAGGAACCTTGACCAGACTAGTGTCCAACCCTACCTAAGCGTGGTGGTGCTACAAGGTCCCTAGCCCACCTGCAGAAGCCCTCAATTATTTTGAGCTACGGTAGGAAGTATCATCCTCATGGTATTTGTATAAAGGCACTTGAACAAGAAGAAAGAAAACATGCCTGGATTCTGGTCATACCTTCACGCAACATTTTCACTTGGAGGAATGAAGTACACCTCCCTAAGACTTCATGCTTTCAAGTGCCATGGTTTGTCAAGAGAGAAAATTAGAGCTCACGGAGAGATCTATATTTGGCGGCCCTAATATGCTCCCCCAAACTCCATACCCCCTAGCACATGTACTCTCTTAATATTCTAGCAGGCATTTGTTCCCAAGTTTTCCCTGACCTGGCAGGAGGCCATGGTGCAGTGAGGTAGACCCAAGAGCGATCAGGAGATGATGGGAAGAACAGGTACAGAGAGATCCACTCAAAGCAGATGGCATCAGGCATTACAGGCCTGGCTCTCCTGAAAAGGCCTCCAGTGACCTCTCCCCACATGGCGCTGGGACTGCTGCTTCCCATGAGTGACGTGGGGAGCCAAATGTTCTGTTATCTAGTAGTTGGCTTCACAGGAACTGGGGCCCAAATCAGGCTGAGGCCCAAATCCCTTTCCACTCTCCCTGGTCCTGCAGGACACTGACCTTGAATTCCTCATATGAATCGCTGTAAGTAATATACAGAGATGATGTAGGTGCTCATGCATGCATCTCCTTTTTCCTGTTCCACAATCAGGAACTGACTTGAGAGCCTTTTCTACCATGGCTGAAACTCTGGTACTGTACAAAAGTGTCTTGGTGTCAGGAACCTGCCTGGGGAGTCTCTCCTTCTTGAGCCTTGCTGAAATACCACGATCCCTGTGTTTTTTCTATGGTAAAATAAACTCTCGAAAAAGGAAAAAGAGCACTCACTCACCCAAAACACCAGCACTGGCTTCTTCGTTTTCATTTCTCTTTCATTTCACTCTGCCTCCCCTGCAACAAGAGAGAGCTCATTCAGTATGGAACCACCACGGTGCTGGGGAACAGGATGTTGTGTACATCTCACTCAAGCAACTGAGTGTTTCCGATTACTATTCCTACTACCTCTGGGGTCAACCAAAACTTCTGAATACAGCAGGGGTGAATACATCAACTTCACTCATCCTTCAAAAATTGCACAGATTGTCATTCAGGGGGTGTCAGAAAGCAGCTCATATAGAATGCACTGGGTGAAAACTGAAGATAGCTTCCACAGTCTCTTTTCTGAGCCACAGCCATCACCTTGGCATTTAGAGCTTTTCCCCTCAGTTCTGGACCCACATGACTATGGAGGGATATCAATAGATATTTTGGCAGGCCTGCATCCTCCTCCAGAATGGAGTAACAGACCCTTTACTGAGCAGCAACTCATTTGACTCAAAGGGGTACCAGGTATCTCCTCTCTGGCTGCGCTGAGATCCACCACATTGACTTTCCAGGGATGCGGACATTTTCTCTTAAGGATGTGGCAAGTTACAATTTACCAGCCCCTTTCCTCTGTGTGGATGCTGACACAAGAGAATGTATCCTGGTCACACATACCCACACTTCAGTAACTATGACTCAGTATGCTGGCTGAAGAGGGAAGGAGAGAAGTAGAGAAACCCAGTGTCTGACGAGAAGGGACAAATAAAATAACCTATGCTCTACCCCCTGGCAGAGATGAGGGTACCCTATACTGGGTAGCTATGAGAAAAGAAATGGAGAGGATCGAGCAGGCAAGGACATTTACTCGGCACAAATGTGCCAAGGCCAGGATACCTCTATGCTGGGAGAGCAGCCAAATGTGAAAGTGTATAAAGTACTATGTAAGACTTGTGGGGTCAGAGAGCAGAATGATGCCCTCTGTGTCTGTTAGATTTCATTTGCATGCAATCCCTGCAGCAAACAGGAAGAAAAATTACATGTGGTTCCCATTGCAGGTAGGGAGTTGGAAGGCAGAGAGACAACTTGGGAGCAGTCACCATGCAACGCTAAGGGCTTTTCTTTGGGCAAAATTTCTATCCAACATGGCATCTCCAAGGCAGTTACGGGGAAAAATACAAAGGGGACATTTATACATATGCATACACATGTATGACACATAAACATATTTATGTGTCTATTATTAAGGAAAAAGTGAATCCTGAATGAATGAGCGGGTGTTCTGAAGATAGAATATAGAGACACTCCCAAAGATGACTTCCCAGGAGGGGCTACTAAACAATGGCCCTCACTTAGGTCATCTGACTGTGTGGATGAAGCCACTGGGCTCTTCATCTGTCCTATGGACTTCACCCCTCCCACCCCCAACCCACACAACCCACCTGGGGCATTCAGTGGCAGAGGGACTGAGGCTCCTGGAGGTGAGCATGGGCAAACCACCTCCCTGTCTTCTTACCTAACAGGACCTCTGTCACTTCCTCTATAATGGCCTACTCCTGAGCCCTTAAGCTGGATGAAGTAGCTGGATGAACGCAGAAAAGAGGCAATAACTCAAAGAAAAGAAAGAAAATCCAGGTCCTGGTGACAGTTATTGCTATGGAATCAATGTCCTCAGAAAGTGAGGATTCTGCCCCAAAAGAACCATACGGGGATCCATACAAAAGTGTGCAGAGAAAACAGGGTCCCAGTTCCCAGGATATCCACATTTAAAACTCTTAGATGTGGGGATGAATCCACAGACGTATGTATTCCTTCGGATGTTATTATAGGTATAGGCCCACTGCCATTAAGAATCCAAATATGAGATTACCACTTCCCCCAACACCCCAGTACAGTCAACCCCATTTGGGGACTTAGTTGGCCTTAGAGTCATCAGGAACCTTTTTTGATCCTTAAGGGGCAGAGGGAGAAACCTCACAAGCACGCATGCATGGCATTTCTGGAGCAACAGTGCCATCAAGCGGATACTTTTTGAGCAAAGCCTGCAGCACCTTCCTGTCTTTTGCTGAGAAGGCCTGTGAGGGGATAAAGGGTGGGACTGGGGCACCCACAAGATTCTGGGCCAGACCCAGAACACCCCCAGAATCAGTGGGGAAACGACACAGGGTGGATAGAGACAGAACTGACCATCAAGGAGCGCTGGGCTGCCAGGATGCAGGCCTCCCCGGGCTGTGGGGGCATGGCCTTGGCAGCCGCTATGTTAAGGAACCAGGAGCTGAAGCTCCAACTCCAGGGCATCTGGCCTGTGGATCCTTGCCCTTGGTGCAGGAACAAGCTCAGCCAGTGAGGTCCCTGGGGTCTCAGGGCCACGGGTAACCCAGGACCAGAGGCCCCAAGCTCAGCTGCCACCCCTTGGTGGGGGTAGCATCTTTCAGACAGGATGGAAAATTTCCTGATTATTTGGTACTAGACCCAGACAAGGAAGAGTAATGCAGGTACACTGCAGGTTTGAGCTAGAACTGTGTTTTGTTTACTTTGGTTTCCTATACAAAGAGAATCTGGGTTTCAGGCCCCAAAGTACCCCAGAAAGCCCTACCTGTCCCATACAACAGAGGCTGCAGAAACAGAATGAAACAGGACAGGATCAGTATACTGAGATGGACATCATCCTCCAGAGTGAAGGGATCCAGGTCTGTTTTCTGCACTACTTGTTGGGAACGTCACAGCTCAGAAGCACCCTATTCCTCAACCTCCCTCCCACTATATGAGTGTATGACATGGGCCCTCGTTTAGGGACTCTCCTGGGATTTCCTGTATGGGGTCCCTGTTCTATAGGTGGCCAGAGGGGTATACTGAGACCACCTTGGTCTAGGGAACAATCAGACCATGTCCGTCAGGACCTGGCCCTGGGAGCTCAGCAAAAAGTTCAATCCCAAAAGGCTATGCCTACATAAGGCCACAAGTACAAAATGAAGGAGCAGTGCGTTTCCCACACCCTTCCAGGAGGAGTGAAATCAAGGAGTGTGTGTGGAGGAAGAGCTGAGCCTGGAAACTTGCTCCCAGACACCCTCCTCAGCAGGTAAAAGCTAGGCAAAGAGCATGAGCTACCCCAGAGGTTCTTCCAGAAGCAGGCTATCAGAACAGCTGACGTCTAAAATGAATTGCTGTGTGCCCAGGTGTATGTGCCTCGTTCCCGTATTTGAGAGACATGCTTGATCTGTGGTGGATATAGGGGAGGGGGGTATCTCTCAACAGCTGTGAGCTTTAAGCACCATCTTTAGACCTCTTGATTCCCCAGCTTTGGGGGCAGGCGTGGGGTTGAGACCTTGGAGATCCAAGAGTGAATGGAAGCCAAGGCTATTCCTTATCATCAATGAAGTGAGTCTCAGGGAGTCTTGGGGAAGGTGGCCAAGAATGCCAAAGGCAGCAAATTACTGGCTAGGGAATCTGCAATGCTCTGCTAAGCCACAGATGGGTCTGGAAGTCCTGAATCCTAGAGACACCAGCAAATGACACCACAGTTGGTAAGACTGAACTCAGGCAAAGGGCTCCTTCAGCCTGGCTCCTTTTTCCTGGTGTGGGCTGGTCCCTTCTGGACTCTGCTTGCTTGCTTTCACTGGGCCTCAGACCCTTTAGCACAGGGTAGCCAGGCTCCACATCTCATCTCTGAGCTGGACAGAAGAAGGTCATTGTCCTGTTTCTAGGAATGCCAATGGCAGCAGCCCTCCAGTGCCCACAGTGGTGTTTGGCTGGGCTTTACTCGGCCCAAGAAAGGCTTTCAGGGTCCTGGTCTGTCCAGGCCAACCTGCTCTTGCTACAAGGGGAAGGCGCACTTGGCCAAATGCCTACAGCCTTCTGGCTGGGGCTCCTTCCGAGGGCTTCCTCCACTCCTGCCCAAACATATCCACCACTAGGATGCCAAGCCTTGGTTTCCTGAGCCAGACCCACAAGTCTCCTAGACCATGATCCTTATCACAGTGCCAGTCTCTGGAGCTTCCCCAACCCAATTCGGTCTTGGATCATGCTTACCACCCCCCGCCCCAGTCTAGTGGGTCTCCTGACCTCCTAGGGACACACTGTCCTTGTCTAACACTTCACCCTCGTCACCCCTCCCCCAGGAAGTGATGGTGCAGACTAGGTGGGATTTGCAAAGTATTTCCTCTTGGTGATAGTACTGCACCAGAAATGCCAATGTGCCCCTCCACCCCGCGTCCTCTCCCTCCACCCTTTCCTAAGAAAAAAACGCCAACCTGTGTGCAGTCTGGCTAACACAAGGTGGCTCACCATCTTGGCCACTTTAGGGTAAAGGGGCAAATGCCTCAAAATCTGGCGCTCCATCCTGCAAGGCCTGGTCTCTGTAGAATCTTCTTGGACTGCCTTCGGGACACAAAAGCAATGACTCCCCATCTAGGCACCCTAGCAGTGGATCTGAAAGTAACTCTGGCTGTTTCTTTAGCACTCCACATTTGCCAGCCCCTCCAAAATCATCCTGACCATGAGGTCTCACGTAGCTTGACACAAAGACAGCTGGTCTACAGGCACCAGGAGAGGTCAAGTAAAGTAAATCTCTAGTTGCAATACAATAATCCTGTTAACCTGGTTTATGTTACATAACTGTTCATACTTTTCAGATATGGATTATTATATATGGGTCAGAAATGGAACTACATGGTATTCTAAAGACACCTATCCTTGTATCTGGCCTATATTTATTTTCCCAATGCTTCCTATGAGAAGGTTTTTAATGAAAAACACATAAGATTTCTGTACGCTTGTGAGAATTTGTGCATTTCACTGTGAAGCATTTCATATGAAGGCACAAGCCTTTGGTCCTGTTTCTGAGCAATTGGCACATGCTATATGATGAAGACTACTTGATGTCAGGCACACCTCTAGAATCCACTTTTCAAGACTGTGGCAGATGCAAGCGGGAATAATCTCCATCGTGTACTGAAGGAACACACTGGCCAGGTAAAGTGTCTGAAGACAATATAATCAGAAGGAAATGCATTCTGCTGGTGTGTCCACGTCCCAATTCCCCAGCTGCCCGCACACTGTTCTGGCTGGGAATATACAGACAAATCATGTTTTCTTTTGTGTTTTTTGTTTGTTTGTTTTTTCCTCCTGGTCTACACATTAATGTACTGCTCCAGGGGCGCCTGGGTGGCTCAGATGATTAAGCGTCTGCCTTCGGCTCAGGTCATGATCCCAGGGTCCTGGGATCGAGCCCCACATCAGGATCCCTGCTTGGCGGGAAGCCTGCTTCTCCTTCTTCCACTCCCCCTGCTTGTGTTCCCTCTCTCGCTGTGTCTCTGTCAAATAAATAAATAAAATCTTAAAAAAAAAAAAATGTACTGCTCCAGAGGCCCGATGTGACTGAAGGCCATTAGAAATCTTTTAAATCAATTGAGAAAAATCAAGCAAAATTCTAAAGAGCCTCCAATGCACGCCACAGACCTCCAAAGAAAAGCAAGTCACCATCTTATGTTATCCTTTTCATCCTCAAAAGATTGTCCCATGCTTGACAGCAAACTGTTTAAGTGGACAGTAAAATGTCTGTTTCTACCTCAGTCTACGTGTGCACTGACATAGAGGTGTACACATATCCACCCAGATATTTCTTTCTGGTTTCATATTGAAGGAGACTCATCAAACTTCAACCCTTCAGGAACCTTTCTGTGTGTCCCCCTCAAAAGAGGACACACTTCTCCCAAGGATTCAGGCCCACAAGGATCACCATCTCATTCTTTCTATGGCAGGCAATGTATATTCCCTCCCATAGCTGAATAACAGGACATCCCACTAATTTACCTCTAGAGGTCCTTCTGGTCCCTTTCTACTTCTCAACTCTACAAATCCTGAGTTAAAGACACTCTCTTGGATGCACTCCTCTGCTCATTTATGCGTGTATATAATTCCCCTCTGCATTTTCAGAGAAGCAACAGAATGAACCAAAATTCTCATGTACTTTCAATTTCTGGATCAGTGTTGCCAAATGGTTTTCCAAGAGGCTCATACCTAAATGCATCCTGCCCAGTATTAGATGTCCCAATTCTAACAGAACTGACTAGTCTTTCTCATTGAGCTCAATATAAAAGGTAAAAGGGGTATATACTGATGAATATACAAATGCTTGCCTCCATTTCCTCATGTTTCCTCAGCTAAAGTAGGTTTACACTGAGATGGAGTTCAACTGATCAGTCTAAAGCTTTGTGGATGCTTGGACTTTATTCAGGTTTAGAAAGCCCCCTCTCATGCCATCCTTTGAACTAGATTCTCCAATTTTCAAACACTTTAGTTTAGCTTTCATGAGCAAATAAGGCCCTATGTACAATCAAAGCACAAATAGGAATAGAAGACCCTAAAGAACATGATTAGTATTGTGTATTCCATAGTTTGAAGAGAGCCTCTGTATATCACGTTTAACTAGGCCTTGAAAAGAAAAGGCAATAGAGATTTGTTTTATTTTGATCCTCTTAAACCTTTTTTTTTTTTTTTTTTAATTCTGGTTTATAGGTTCCACAGTACTCTAAACTTAGCCCACCTTGTCAGGTACACTAGGGTGTCTATGCGTTTTTCAAATTAATCAACTGAGATATATATCATCTTCTGGAATCACTGGATTAATGTCTATTGCCACACGTCTTATCTGCAATGGTCAAGCCAGCCTGCTCTCCTTGGCTTCCAGTTAGATTACCAAGATCCTCTTATTTGGAAAGATACCTGGGACCTCAAGTGGGAGGTTCACTCTATTGTCATGTCAGCGTGAACCCTTGTCAAAAGGGTACACTGAGACTATTACCATGCTTACAACATTGGGGTAGAGACCACAACAGACTGTGTGGATCAGGATGTTGGCCTATGCTCAGCATATAAGGTCTCAGTCAGCATCTTTCCCACATAACATTAACTTTCATAATCTTTAGAATTTCAGCAAATGTGTTAAAGAAGAAATGCAAGGGTTTCAGCACCCTCTAATGAGATGTAAAAAAAAAAAAAAAGTGGTAACATTTGAATTCTGTTTGTAACACTGCACTGTAAGAGAGAAAGCAAGTATCTCAGAGAAATTGATTTGTAACTTTTTACCCAAGTTTTACCCACCCAAGGCTGAAAAATCCAACACTCAGAGGCTATGCTTTCAATTTTTTCCACCTTTCCTAGGGTTGATAAGAACCAATGTGGAAAATACTTCTATCCTTCACTGACACCTAGAGGGTTAACAAAATTCTTAATAATCAAGTAATCAAGGACTCTATCAATTTTTTCAGCCCAATTCCATGGACAAATATCCCCTTACTAAACAGAATAAAGGGATTTATATAGTACCAACAATTGAGGATTATATGCCTAGGAATAATCTAACAAAAGCATGAAAAAACTTACATGAGGTAAACTTTAAAGTGTCCTGAAAGACAGAAAAGCACACTTAAACCACAGTAAGGATGTATTATATTCTTGAATAAAAAGATTCAACCTCTTTAATATATTAATTCATCATCAGTTAATTAATCAATCTATTCTAATCCCAAGAAAAATCGAAAGGCTTTAGGAGAGACTTTGTTGTTGTTTTCCACTATTCATAAGGGACAACAAAATAAACAGGCAGGAATATCAGGAGAGTTTTGATAATGAACAGCCATGTGGTAGGATGACTAGCTCTACCATATATACAGAACACAAAGACCAAGAATAGACCCCAAAATGGGCCACTTTCTTACACCATACACAAAAATAAACTCAAAATGGATTAAAGATCTAAATGTAAGAACTGAAACCATAAAACTCCTAAAACACACACACACAGGCGGTAAACTCTTAAGACATCAGACATCAGCCTGGGCAATATTTTTCTGGATTCGTATCCCAAGGCAAGGGCAACAATAGCAAAAATAAACAACTGGGACAATGGTAAACTAAAAAGCTTTTGCACAGTAAAGGAGACCATCAATAAAATGAAAAAGCAACTTACTGAATGGGAAAAGATATTTGTTAATCATATATCCAATAGGGGTTAATACCCAAAATATATATAAAGAGCTCATAAAACCCAATAACAAAAAACAACCCTATTAAAAAATGGCCAGAGGACCCAAACAGATATTTTTCCAAAGACATACAGATGGCCAACAGACATACGAAAAGATACTCAACATCACCTAACATCAAAGAAATGCGAATCAAAACTGCAATGAGATATCACCTCACACCAGTCAGAATGGCTAGTATCAAAAAGACAAGAAATAACAAGTGTTGGTGAGGCTGTGGAGAAAGAGGAACCCTCATGCACTATTGATGGGAATGTAAACTGGTGCAGCCACTATGGAAATATGGAGGTTCCTCAAAAAATTAAAAATAGAAATACCATACAATCCAATAATTCTACTATTGAGTATTTCCCTGAGGAGAACAAAAGCACTAATTCAGAAAAATATATGCACCCAATATTTACTGCAGCCTTACTTAAAATATCCAAGATATGGAAACAACCCAAGTGTCCACTGATAGATCAATGAATAAAAATGTAGTATATATATACACAATGGAATATTACCATAAAAAGAATGAAATCTAGCCATTCACAACACAGATGGACTTAAGAGTATTAACTAAATGAAGTCAGACAGAGAAAGACAAATATATGATTTCACTTACATGTGGAATCTAAAAAACAAAACAAAAAACAAGCATTCTCAGAAATACAGATGACAAACAGGTGGTTGCCAGAGGGAAGGAGGGTGGGGTAATGGGTGAAATAGGTGAAGGGAATTAACAAGTACAAACTTCTAGTTATAAAATAAGTTATGGGGATGAAAAGTACAGCATAGGGTATATGGCCAATAATATTGTAGTAACTTTGTATGGTGACAGACGGTAACTACATTTATTGTGAGCATTTCATAGTGTATATAATTGAATCACTATGTTATACACCTGAAACTATTTTTTAAAAGATTTTATTTATTAATTTGACACAGAGAGAGAGGTCACAAGTAGGCAAAGTGGCAGGCAGAGGGAGAGGGAGAAGCAGGCTCCCCGCTGAGCAGAGAGGCTGATGCGGGGCTCGAACCCAGGACCCCGGGATCACGCCCTGAGCCAAAGGCAGACGTTTAACCGACTGAGCCACCCAGGCACCTGCTGAAACTATTTTTTAAGTGTATTTATTTTTAGTGATCTCTACACTCAATGTGGGGCTCCAACTCACAACTCTTATTCATCTTAAGTGGTCTCAAGTCATCACTTACTATTTTCTTGCAAGGATTTGTCCTACACATGCAGAGAGTAAAATGCCATTTCACAGGCTGATGTTTTCACACAAAGTGTGGAGCCAATCTCTTTGAATACTTAAAATGGGTGCTGTCCCTCATATGAAAATCCCTAACCCTTACATTTCAATGTACGGCTATCTCATGCCATCAAATCTTCTTTGCAGAACTTAACATGAGGTGTTAAATTGTGGAAATAAGACTAAACATTTGCCTCAGTATCATAATTTTGTATTCGAGTATCCCCGGTTCCCAAAAGTTTGAGTTATACCACTTCACTTTTATGAAAGACCAACATTAGTATGGTAACAGCTTTCTTCCAGAAAGCGACAATCCTCAGATTTCCTTCAATTAGCAAAAACCGGTACTACTCTTGGACTTCCTTAAAAGTGATGTGCCACAACATGAACTTTCAAATTTTCAGACAGTGCGGGATACTCTTGGCTTTATGCCATTTCAACTTAGGATAAGTTTCATAGGAATGTTCTTTAATTTCTGATAGCAGGGGAAACATGTATTGCCACTAGCCTTCATTATCTTTGATAAACTGAAACTGCTTCTTTAAAAAGCTTGTTTCTTTCAGATCCTCCTATTGCACAGAAAACCGTTAAAAGATGAAAATGTAAACCACCAGTAATCCCGTTGCTTGGGGAAAGCCCCTGAAAATTTGGGGGCTTGGTTAAATGCACAGGCGGAAACAGATAATTATTTTAGGTCGAAAATTCATTACTAACATCTGTGCTGTTTGACAACCATCAACTTTTCCAAAACATTGTGTTTAAAAATCGTAATTTAAATTCCTATTTTGGGGGCACCTGGGTGGCTCAGTCGTTAAGCATCTGCCTTCCGGCTCAGGTCATGATCCCAGGGTCCTGGGATCGAGCCCCACATCGGGCTCCCTGCTCCGCGGGAAGCCTGCTTCTCCCTCTCCCACCTCTCTCGCTGTGTCTCTGTCAAAGAAATAAATAAAATCTTAAAAAAAAAATAAATTCCTATTTTGTCTTTAAAAGAACAGAGATGTGGTTAAAATATGGTCTGAAAGAGTCTCATCAAAATTCTACTCCCTCGGAGTAAACACAAACAACAGCATGGTCCTTCCACCTACATTTTTTTGTTCATGAATGGCCAAAAGGACATGTGTATCTGGATAGGCATGTGACACACAAACACATGTGTAAAGATAAACTTTTGACCTTTGTTCATTTCTATAAATTATATAACCTACTTCTTTTTTCAGATTTCACTAGGGACTGAACAAGGTGTGACATGTGTCATAAATAATCAAATGTGGACAGAACGGATTTATGGGAGTTCTGATGCTACAGAAGGAACCATTTAATGAGTGAAATACAGTAAGGTCATAGACCTAATGGCAAGCTCTTAAAAGTTTTAAATACACAGGAATATAAGAGGCTGGATTTCACGCAAAAATTGCTAAAACTGATACAGGAATTCAGCAAAGTCTCAGGATTTAAAATCAATGCACAGAAGTCAGCACTAACAATGAGGCAGAAGAAAGAGAAATCAAGGAATCGATCCCATTTACAATTGCACCAAAAACCGTAAGAGACCTAGGAATAAACCTAACCAAAGAGGGAAAGGATCTGTACTCTGAAAACTATAGATTGCTTATGAAAGAAATTGGGGAAGACACAAAGAAATGGAAAAACATCCCACGCTCATGCATTGGAAGAACAAATATTGTTAAAATGTCTTACCTACCCAAAGGAACCTACACATTCAACGCAATCCCTATCAAAATACCATCAACGTTTTTCACAGAGCTGGAACGATCCTGAAATTTGTATGGAACCAGAAAAGACCCCCGCGAATAGCCAAAGGAATGCTGAAAAAGAAAACCAAAGCTGGAGGCATCACAATTCCAGACTTCAAGCTGTATTACAAAGCTGTAGTGACCAAGACAGTATGGTACTGGCACAAAAACAGACACATATAGATCAGTGGAACAGAACAGAGGACCCAGGAATGGACCCTCAACTCTATGATCAAGTAATCTTCGACAAAGCAGGGAAGAATATCCAATGGAGAAAAGACGGTCTCTTCAACAAACGGTGTTGGGAAAATTGGACAGCCACATGCAGAAGAATGAAACTGGACCACTTTCCTACAGCATACACAAAAATAAACACAAAATGGATGAAAGACCTAAGTATGAGACAGGAATCCATCAAAATCCTGGAAGAGAACACAGGCAGCAACCTCTCTGACCTTGGCCACAGCAACTTCTTGCCAGACATGTCTCCAAAGGCAAGGGAAACAAAAGCAAAAATAAACTATTGGGACTTCATCAAGGTAAAAAGCTTCTGCACAGCGAAGGAAAGAACAAAACTAAAAAGCAACCTACAGAATGGGAGAAGATATTTGCAAATGACATATCTGACAAAGGGTTAGTATCCAAAATCTATAAAGAACTTACCAGACTCGGGGCGCCTGGGTGGCTCAGTCGCTAAGCGTCTGCCTTTGGCTCAGGTCATGATCCCAGGGTCCTGGGATGGAAACCCGCATCTGGCTCCCTGCTCAGCGGGAGGCCTGCTTCTCCCTCTCCCACTCCCCCTGCTGTGTTCCTTCTCTCGCTGTGTCTCTCTCTGTCAAATAAAAAATCTTTTTAAAAAAAACTTATCAAACTCAATACCCCCCCCCAAAAAAATCTAGTTAAGAAATGGGCAGAAGACATGGGGCACCTGGGTGGCTTAGCCGTTAAGCGTCTGCCTCCAGCTCAGGTCATGATCCCAGGGTCCTCGGATTGAGCCCCATACTGGGCTCCCTGCTTGGTGGGAAGCCTGCTTCTCCCTCTTCCGCTCCCCCTGCTTGTGTTCCCTCTCTCGCTGTGTCTCTCTGTGAAATAAATAAAATCTTTTTTTAAAAAAAAGAAATGGGTAGAAGACATGAATAGACATTTTTTCAAAGAAGACATCCAGATGGCTAACAGACACATGAAAAGATGCTCAACATCACTGGGCTTCAGGAAAATACAAATCAAAACTACACTGAGATACCACCTCACACCTGTCAGAATGGCTAAAATGAACAACACAGGAAACAACAAATGCTGGTGAGGATGCAGAGAAAGAGGAACCCTCTTACACTGCTGGTGGGAATGCAAACTGGGGCAGCCACTCTGGAAAACAGTATGGAGGTTCCTCAAAAAGTTAAAAATAGAACTACCCTATGACCCAGCAATTGCACTATTAGGTATTTACCCAAAGGATACAAAAATAGTGATTCGAAGGGGCACATGCACCCCAATGTTTGTAACAGCAATGTCCACAATAGCCAAAATATGGAAACAGCCCAGATGTCCATCAACAGATGAATGCATAAAGATGTGGTGTACGTACGTAGGTACGTGTACACACACACACACACACACACACACACACACACACACA
The DNA here is from genome assembly GCF_003265705.2 of Callorhinus ursinus. Taxonomy (NCBI): domain Eukaryota; kingdom Metazoa; phylum Chordata; class Mammalia; order Carnivora; family Otariidae; genus Callorhinus; species Callorhinus ursinus. The sequence goes on along the minus strand of NW_027397095.1, from coordinate 17,038,016 downwards.
CACTGGAATATTACTCAGCCATCAAAAAGAATGAAACCTTGCCATTTGCGATGACATGAATGGAACTAGAGGGTATTATGCTAAGCAAAATAAGTCAGAGAAGAACAAATACCATAGGATTTCACTCATATGTGGAATTTAAGAAACAAAACAGATGAACATAGGGGAAGGGAAGGAAAATAAAATAAGATGAAAATTGAGAGGGAGGCAAATCATAAGAGACTCTTAACTCTAGGAAACAAACTAAGGTTTGCTGGAGGGGAGGTAGGTGGGGGGATGGGGTAACTGGGTGATGGGCATTAGGAGGGCATTTAATGAATGACCACTGGATGTTATACACAACTAATGAATCACTAAATTGTACCTCTGAAACTAATAATACACTATATGTCAACGAAATTGCATTTAAATTTAAATAAAGAGCTTGGATTTCTTCACTCAGGTCACTTTACCTCTTCAAATTTAGCTCCCTTGCTAAGTTACAAATCAGGAAGAGCACAGTCGACTTGTGAAAATTAACCCTGGTCTCACAAGTCCTATCAGTCCATTTAAAATAATGTGAATGACATCTCCTCATATCCTTTTGCAACCTATTGTGTGAATCCAATGGTTTCACTCAAATAAACAATTTACTTACTTTTTATTTATTTTTATTTTTTAATTTACATCACGTGTCCTCCTCAATGTCCATCACCCAGTTACCCTATCTCTCCCACCCCCCTCCCCTCCAGCAACCCTCAGTTTGTTTCCTATGATTAAGTCTCTTATGGTTTGTCTCCCTCTCTGATTTAAATAAACAATTTATAGGACGGAATAGTTTCCTAGGCCAGTCGCTGGAACGGGTTTTTTTTTGCAAGATTTTCAAGAAAGTTTGTCAGAAATGAGTAGAGGATTGAGCCCAACACGGCCAAGAAGGGCACCTACTTTTTCCTCAGTCCCTAGAAGCAGCATGTTTCTTTACACGAAACGTTACTGCTCTCGGGATACATTCTGAGGAGCCCTCCATCCAAACCGACCGAGCGGAACCTCCCGCGGCCACGCAAAGGGGGAGGAGAGGGGAGAAGGGATCCAGGAATCCGCCGGCCCACCCACAGCCACAGGGAAACGCTCCCAGGCCCGCCCGCCCGCCGCGGAGGCCCCGGGGGCGCTACGACCAGGCTCTCCCCCCTACCCGCGCCAGGGCACAGAACTTAGAACGTAGGCGGCGGTCCAATCTCGGCGTTCACGCCCGACCAGCCTCGCCCAAACGCCCAACTTCGCCCCGCCTCGGCCCCCTCCCCCCCAGCCTGTCCCTCCAAGCCGTCGGGGCTGCAGCCACCGAGGGCCTAGGTCGCAAGCCGGGCACAGGCTGCCCACACGCTGGGGGACAGGGAAGGTCCTCAGGCTCGGAAGGGCCGCCCAAACCCGGCCCCTGGCCCCGGGCCCCCTCCCGTCCCAGAAAGGAAAGGAAAGGCAAAGGGACAAAGGCCAAGGGACCCACCTGACGGAGGCCGCGGGCCTGCGGGAAAAACCAGGTGAGCTCCGGCGCTCACGCCGGGGGAGACGGTGGGACTGCGACCCCAGCCCATCTCAGTCGTAAAGCAGCGCCCTCGAGGCCCCGGCTAGGCCGCAGCCCCTCCCCCCCGCGTCGGCGTCTCCTCCTATTCTACGGAGCCGGCGGGGGCTGGAGGTACGGGGTCTTGGGGGAGGGGGTGAGAATCCGGGTTCCTCGGTGTTGGCCCCGCCCAAGGGAGGGGTGGGACAGCCTCAGAAGGTCCCAGGTGCAAGAAGGGGCGGAGAGAGGTGGACTTGGGAAAGTCAGAGCGGAAAGCCGTGTTTTGCCGTTTGCTCCGGAAAATCAATTTGTCCCCTTGTAGGGTCCCTGCCGGCAAGACGATGGATGTGCTGAAACAAATCGAAAATGTACCGTTCAACAGTCGCAAAACTACTTGGAGGGAAAAGAAGTTTAAATAAGTACACTTGCAAACGATGTTACAAGTTTGCATCATTCTTACGCCTGAGGTTATGAAAACTTTAATTGCTCCCTCCCCAGGTGAGAGTCGGCATCCGGGGGAGCAGGCGCTCCTTCCGCCCCGTCACCTCCCTCCCGCCCTCTGCCAAGGACCTGCTGGGGAGCCAGCGCTCCTTGCGTGGGTCCGGGGCTGCTGCAGGCGGTGTCCACACCGCCTAGGTGGATGGGGATGTGCTGGGTCCGAAGGAATCACAGCGACTGGCAGGGTTCTCCTGCCTGACCGCCGTCTTGATTTATTTCTTCCTAACTATTGAAAGAGGAACACGTTGCTCTTGCAAAAGAATGCTCCCATAATGGAGACACGTGTAGATGACGAGAGGAACACGAACCTAACAGGTGATGCGGCCACTCAGACATGAGGGGTGTTCATTGGGTGCGTGGATCCTCCCAGCAGGTTGTAACCTAAGGAGAGAGACAGAGAGATGGATGCAAATAAAGATCTTTTTAAACAGTCGTCGAGGGCGCCTGGGTGGCTCAGTTGGTTAAGCGACTGCTTTCGGCTCAGGTCATGATCCTGGAGTCCCCGAATCGAGTCCCGCATCGGGCTCCCTGCTCAGCAGGGAGTCTGCTTCTCCCTCTGACCTTCCCCCCTCTCATGTGCTCTCTCTCTCTCTCATTCTCACTCTCTCAAAGTAAATAATAAATAAATCTTTAAAAAAAAAAAAAAACAGTCGTCGAAGGAGCTCCCCAGGTTCACGGGTCCTCCAGCTATTTGGTTACTAAACAATGAACTTTGTTGACTCTTCCTTGCTTATTTAAGAAAAAGGATCTTCATGAATACAGACATATTTCAAGGGAGAAATTGAAGTCATCTTTGCCCACACCTGCATAGTCCCCTCAAGACCATCCAGTCCAGGCTACTGCCAGCCTGGCTCAGGCTCTGACTCCCAGACCCCTTTCTCACCCATTCCCTAGTTGTTTGGACAGAAGTGGGTGGGGATTTCTAGGGCGGTAAAGAAAGGAGACAATGAGGACCCTGAGGGGCTTTGTCCTGGTCAGGCAGCTGCCTTTCTGCATTTCAGGTCAACACAGGAAATCTCACAAAACCCTGCTGCCTTCCACTCCCAGGAGGTGGAGGGAGGGGTGAATGCTCTGCCTCACCTTCCCCACCAGGCAGAGTGGAAAGTGAATTACCTGACCCAAACCTGGCCTCTGGATCTCAGCTGCCCCTCTGGATTCCTCCCTGTGTTTCCTGTCCTTCCCTTTAGGGAGTAGGGGCCATTTCCTCACGCAGAGATCCAAGCCAAAGCCTTTTCTTCTGTCCCCCTTCCCTGGACAGATGCAGATTCGGTTACTACTAACCACCCATTGTACCAGGAGATGGAGGTCTAAATGGCTTTGCCCTCGTGAACCAGGGCTGCACAGGGCGCATTCATACACACGGGGCTCTCATACTGCAAAAGCCTTTCCTCTCTCTTTGCAAAGGGCCAAAAAGCACACACAAAAAATTCCCAGCATCATTAGAGAAATCAAAATCACAGGAGATACACCTTTACACCTACCAGGACAGCTATAATGAAAAGATGGAAAATAACAAATGTGATAAGGATGTGGAGAAATTGGAGCCCCCATATGCTGCTGGTGAGAATATAAAATTGTACAAAAACTGTGGAAAGCACGTCCGCCAAAAGTTACACTTAGAGTGACCACATGATCAGCAATTCCACTCCTGGGTATAAATAACAGACAACTGAAAACAGATATTCAGACAAAAACGTGTAGATAACTGTGGCAGCATTTTTCCTAAAGCCAAAAGGGGGAAACAACCCAAATTTCCGTCAACTGATGAATGTTTAAACAAATTGTGTTATATCCATACCATGGGTTTTTTAAAAGTTTTTTTAATTAATTTATTTTGGCAGGGGAGAGAGAGCATGAGCAGTGGGGAGGAGCAGAGGGAGAGAGGGCAGCAGACTCCCCGCTGAGTTGGGATCCCGATGTAGGGCTCGATCCCAGGACCCTGAGACCATGACTTGAGCCAAAGGCAGATGCTTAACCCACTGAGCACACCCAGGTGCCCCCATACCATAGATTTTTATTTAACCATAATATGAAATGAAGTACTGATACCAGCTAAAACACTGATGAACCTTGAAAACATTATGATACATGAAAAAAGATAGACACCAAAGAACCACACATTGTAAGATCTCATTCACTAAAAATATCCAGAACAGGCAAATCTATAGAAATAGAAAGTCATTATTGATTGCCAAGGGCTAATGGGATGGGAGATGTTGGGAGAAAAACTTTTCCTCTACCAATTTAGTACAGTGACTGGGGACTGCAAATTAATTAACAGTAAATTAACAAGAGAAAAGCTTATTTACTATGTGAGAGCTTTGAGATGAAGAGGCTCCCTAAAGAGCTTGAGATAGGGGTTTATATACCAACTTCACAAGGGGGGGTGCACTTCAAAGGATGGAAAGTTCTTATGAGGTTTGCTTATGCAATCTTTTGGAATGTTCTAAGTCTCAAGATCAGGCCTCCCTGATTAGAGACCCCCCCCCGAATGGGGGTGGGGCAGGTTGTGGCAGCTGTCTCATAAAACTCTGCTGGGGCGCCTGGGTGAACGTTCAGTCAGTTGAGCACCTGCCTTCGGCTCAGGTCATGATCTCAGGGTCCTGGGATCGAGCCCCACGTCGGGCTCTCTGCTCAACAGGGAGTCGGCTTCTCCCTCTCCCTCTGTGCTCTCTCTCAAATAAATGAATAAAGTCTTCAAAAAAAAAAAAAAAAACAACCCACTGCTTTAGCCAGATAAGAGGAATTCAGACAAGGCTTCTGCAGCTCTTGTATCTCAGGTGTTTTCACTTTGAAGCTATCTTTATACCATTCAGGTGGGTTATCAGTCCCATCAAGAGAATGGGAATTAAGGTAAGAATACTGCAATCCACTGATCAATGTTTACATCACCAAAAATGTGAGCAACAGATATCATGTGCATTCTGATACAATATAATAAGAGTACAAAGTGTCAACTATAAAATGTTCTGGCTAAAGTGACTGAGCCTAAATCTAACCAAGTTCATAGATGTCACTTCGGAAATTCTGTTTCTCATGGAACACGGCCAGCACGAAGATACATACAGAGAAATCTAGAATGTGAGTAATTCTACAGGACAAATAATTCAATCTTTTCATCAAAGGCGTGGCAAGAAGAAAAGGGGGTGGGGGTGGTTATCAATAACAAGAGGATTATGTCATATTTCAGCCAATGGTATGTATGATCCTTGTTTGCTTCCCAGTAAGAACAAATCAAATTTAGGGGCGCCTGGGTGGTTCAGTTGTTAAGCGTCTGCCTTCGGCTCAGGTCATGGTCCCAGGGTCCTGGGATGGAGTCCCGCATTGGGCTCCCTGCTCCGCGGGAAGCCTGCTTCTCCCTCTCCCACTCCCCTTGCTTGTGTTCCCTCTCTCGCTGTGTCTCTGTCAAATAAATAAAATCTTAAAAAAAAAAGAACAAATCAAATTTAAAAGACACATTCAAGTCCAACAGGTTCATTACACATGGATGTTTTCATGTGGCATCAGGGAGTAATTGTAAAATTGTTGTTAGATGTAATGATGGTATTTTGCTTATGTTTTTTTAAAGTCCTATTTGTTAGAGTTTATGGCACAGTAGAGTACGTGGAGGAAATACCTTCCTTGAATTTATGCATGAGGACATATGATATCTGGAATATGCTTTGAAATATATATAGGCAAAAAAATTAAATAAATAAAACATAATTGGCAAAATATTGGTCCTTGTTGAAGCTGGTTGGTACATAGAATATTTGTCATATTGTTATATCTGCTTTTTTTGAAATGATCCATTTTTTTTTAAGATTTTATTTGGGAGAGAAAGAGCATGAGCAGGAGCAGGGGAGGGGAGCAGAGGCAGAGGGAGAAGCAGGCTCCCCGCTGAGCAGGGAGCCCCACGTGAGGGTCGATCCCAGGACCATGGGATCATGACCCCAGCGGAAGGCAGATGTTGAACCACCTGAGCCACCCAGGCGCCCCAAATGATCCATGTTAAAGAGCTAAAAAAGTACACAAAAACAACTATGCCAACCAAAACTGATAAAATCATCATATTTTGAGTATGTTATTGAGACAGACAGGTAGAATACCCAACTGAAAGTGTTGATTATGGTTACATTTACACATCTGTAATTGGTTACGTTTCCAGTTAGGACTGAAGACAGGTGATTTTTTTAAATTTGTTTTTAAATTTTAAGTAAACTCCACACCACACATGGGGCTTGAACTCACAACTCCAAGATCAAGAGTAACATGGTCCACTGACTGAGCCAGTCAGGTGTCCCCAAGTGATTTTAAGCACAATAGTCCCCCCTTATCAACGATTTCCTTTTCCAGTTTGTTACCCACAGACAACTGTAGTTCAGAAGCAGATGCTCCTTCTGACATAGTTTAAGAAGGTCAATAGTAGCCTAACACTATGTCACCATGCCTACTGTCATTCCTCTCACTTCATCCTGACTCGTAGGCATTTTATTATCTCCCATCATCATAGGAAGGGGAAGAACGAGTACAGTACAATGAGATATTGTGAGAGACTACATTCACATAACTTTAATTACAGTATATTGTCATAATGGTTCTACTTAATTATTAGTTATTGTTAATCTCTTATGTAACTAATTTATAAGTTAAATTTTCTCATAGATATGTATGTCCAGGAAAAAACATGGCATATATAGGATTTGGTACTCTCCATGGTTTCAGGCATCCACTGGGGGTCGTGGATCATGTCTCCCACAGATAAGGGGGCCTACTATATTGTAGACATATTCAAGAGCTTAATTGAGGAGCATGGTATCTAATAGGCCCTTGTATTAAAATGCAAATATGTGGAAGGAAATTCTGAAAGACACACACTATATGGTTAACAGGTTCACCAGTAGGAATGGCATAAACATGAGGGCAGGGGCACCTGGGTGGCTCAGTCGGTTAAGCGACTGCCTTCGGCTCAGGTCATGATCCTCGAGTCCCGGGATCGAGTCCCACATCGGGCTCCCTGCTCGGCAGGGAGTCCGCTTCTCCCTCTGACCCTCTTCCCTCTCGTGCTCTCTATTTCTCATTCTCCCTCTCTCAAATAAATAAATAAAATCTTAAAAAAAAAAACATGAGGGCAGAAGGTCAAGGTGACTCATTTTTTGCTGAGCACCTACTATGAGTCAGACACCATTCTTAATGCTAGAAATACACCATGAAAAAGGGGGAAAAAAAATCCCAGCTCACGTGGGGCTCACCTTCTAGTGGGGGGGGATGAAAAAATAAGACCAATGAGACACATATATATCATAAGGGATAATGATCCGAGCTTTCCAGCACATGCAAGCAGGAGAGGGGAGTAGGGCATGGGGTGGCTGTGGGGATTTGCACCTTCAGGTGGATTGGACACCTCATTGAGAAGGTGACATAAGAGATGAAAGAAGTAGGGAGAGAGCCCTGTGGAGATCTGGGGAAGAGAGCTGCAACGAGAGGGAATATCCTGTACCTCTTTCTGCTGTTACTCTGTTAAATCTTTTAGCCCCTGACCAATAATCATTTTCCCTCCAGTTTTGATGTAATAGGTGCTGTGTTTAGGGCCAGGATTACCTTGATGGTTTACGTAATCAAGATATGTTTGGGGCACCTGGGTGGCTCAGAAGGTTAGGCGTCTGCCTTCGGCTCGGGTCGTGATCCCAGGGTCCTGGGATGGAGCCCCGCATCGGGCTCCCTGCTCAGCAGGGAGCCTGCTCCTCTCTCTCCCTCTGTGGCCTCTCCCCCTGCTTGTGCTCTCTCTCTCTGTCAAATAAAAAATAAAATCTTAAAAAAAAAAGATATGGTTCAAAACCTTTGCCACTTTGAGTAAGTTGAGGCTCTAGCCATGCGTACTAAGCATGTATGCTTCTATATGTTGTATCTTTCTTGAACACGTGCATAAGTTATTCCTTGCTTAGTGTCTTAAGTGGCTAAGTCCAGTTTTATAAGCTGTTCACAGCTATTTGAGTGACAGTGCTGTACAAAATCCAAACTGTCCCTTGCCACCTAGTGCCAGGATATTCATCCCTCACTGGAATCCTTAAGTAGCAAGTGGGGAACATTTCTATATCCGTGGATACAGGGCTAACAGGATATTTATTTCATTAACCTCAGGGACGGTAGCTTAAGTAAGCAGAAAGGTTGATCAGTATCTCTGGCCACCGAATCCCAGGAAATTACAGTGTGAAGTCACCAAATGGTCACAGCTGATGACATCACAGAGGGTTTGCAGCGTATAAAGCCCAGACCATCTTTAAGTCTAGGCTTATTTCTCCCAAGGGTGTGCGGTGGCTGGAAGGGTTCCCGTTACAGGGCTAGTAAAAGACTGGTGTATTTTTCTCTTCTCATGCAGAATCTTTACTTAGAGAAATTGATTTGTATCCACAGCAAGGGTAATCAAAAATAATGTCTTCCCTTTTCAGCTCACAGTTTTAGAAGAAAACCGAAGAGTGTGATCGACAGTATGTGCTGCCCTTGCCGTGGTGTGGACCCAGAGTTCAAGCTTAGACGAGGAGCAGACACTGACGTCACACTTCTGAAAGGTAAGTAAGTCAGCTCAGTTGTATTTTGATTCTGTGCTACCCCTTCTGCACATAGGCTCCTTTTTCAAAGTAGGCCTCGCACTGAACTTCCTCTGTTAATATCTGGTTAGCACTGTGTCCACTTACACTCAGTCTCTCTAATGGTTCATTACGATGATCATGAGAGATCATGAGCCTGGGGGATTGGAAATATTAACCTATTTGGTAAGTTCTAACACCCTTGAAACTCAGCTGTAGAATGATAAGCAGTAAGACCTGATCTCAGCTTTGCTCCTAATTGGCTGTGGCTTTAAGTAAGTCACACTCCTTGGGTCTTGGCTTCTTCATTGTTAGAAGTAGAGGATAAGATTAGTGGACTTCTAAGAAGGCATCTTCCCGCTCACATACTTTATTTAGACTTGTGTGATTTGAATTCTAAGTGGGGTTAACTTTAAATTACAAGCAGAGAGATCACATGCCTCTCTGCAAATGCAGCAATGAACCATTTACAGAAGGAAATTGTGGACATTATCTTGTATAGGCACATGCTCAGAAGCACACACGGAGAAGCTGATATTAGGAGAAGGGATGGGAATGTGGATTCAGAGAAATATTAAAGTTTAATTTTTTTTTTTAGTAATCTCTATACCTAGCATGGGGCTTGAACTCCCATGCTCTTCCGACTGAGCCAGCCAGGTGCCCCTGGATTCAGAGAAATCTTAGCATGGAGAGTAGTGAAGTCAAACAAGCTCACATCTTTCAGTGAAAGATTCGTTAAGAGTATGAGCCTGGCTGGCTCAGTAGGTAGAGCATGTAACTCTTGATCTCAGGGTCGAGAGTTTAAGCCCCACGCTGGGTGTAGAGATTACTTTAAGAAAAAAATAGAGTATCAGATCATTGATTGATCAAAGTCTTTGGGGAGGGATTGAAATTTAAAGATACTAGAGATTTAGATTAGCCACTGTGGGACGTTTTCCAGGACTCAGATACGAATGGAGAAAACAATTAATAAGTAGTATTTTAGGTTTGACCCTAACCATGATTATTATCCAGATTGTTCACGCACTCTTCCTTCAGACTTGGATCTGAATGCCTTTTGTAATTTCTAAAGGTAAAATATACTCTGAGAATGAATATTGATTAACAGTGAAAGAACTTATTGTTCCATTTAAGCTAAAGACAATTCCAGACAAGAAGATATATCACTTTTAGAAACAGGAGTAGCATTGTTGTATAGCCTTCTAAAATGATTTGAGATGACATTGCAACAAAGGGGAAATAAAATGTAAATACGATGTTTCTTTAGCTGGACCAACCAGAGTTCACACTAAATAGGTTTGTTTGGTCTTGTTTAGAGGCTTGACTGAGGTAGGGGTTGTGGCAGGACACAGCAGAAGAATGTCCACCATTTAGACGATCTCTCTGGATGAGAACCATATTTTAACCTCTCACATTCCCTTGTAACATTTTATACAAGTGTTTTGATTGACTGTCTCAAGGAGAATGCCTTTATGATGTGTATCATTCTACTGTCTGATTTGGTGGAGCACATCTTTTAGAATGCTAAGCAATTAAGGATGCAGTAGAAAGATTCTAATTTGTATTAATGTGAATCAACTTGAATGTTCTAGAAGTGCGATCTCATTTCAAGATTAAATATATTTAAGAATTTGAATTATCTGACATCTTATTTTTATACTTCATTTTCTAATTTATTAAACTTAAATATATGGTGTATAACATTAAAAAACTGTATAAATTACTTTTGCTCTTCTTTCCCTTGCCTCAGGAGTCATATCTAGAAAGAAGTTGCTACGGCCAATGTCAAGGAAGTTACTGCCTGTGTTCTCTTCTAGAATTTCTATAGTTTCAGGTCTCACATTTAGGTCTTTAATCCATTTTGAATTTATATTTGTATACGGTGTAAGTGGTCCAGTTTCATTCTTTTGCATGTAGCTGTCCAGTTTTCCCAGCACCGTTTGTTGAAGAGACTGTCCTTTTCCCCATTGCATATTCTTGCCTCCTTTATTGAAGATTAATCGACCATATAATTGTGGGTTCACTTCTGGGTTTTCTATTCTGTTCTATTGATCTATGTGTCTATTTTTTTGTGCCAGTACCATGCTGTTTTGATCACTACAGCTTTGTAATCTAATTTGAAGTGTGCAATTGTGATGCCTCCAGCTTTGCTTTTCTTTTTTTCATGATTGCTTTGGTTATTCGGGGTCTTTTATGGTTCTGTACAAATTTTAGGATTGTTTGTTCTACCTCTGTGAAAAATGCTGGTGGTGGTATTTTGCTAGGGATTGCATTAAATGTATAAATTGCTTTGGGTAGTATAGACATTTTAACAATATTTGTTCTTCCAATCCATGAGCATGGAATATCTTTCCATTTCTTTATGTCATCTTCAATTTCTTTCATCAGTGTTTTATAGTTTTCAGAGTACAGATCTTCCACCTCTTTGGTTAGGTTTATTCCTTGGTATCTTATGGTTTTTGGTGCAATTGTAAATAGGATTGTTTTCTTAATTTCTCTTTCTGCTGCTTCATTATTGGTGTATAGAAGTGCGACAGATTTATGTACATTGATTTTGTATCCTGTGACTTTACTGAATTTGCTGATCAATTCTAGCAGTTTTTTGGCGGAGTCTTTTTTTTTTGTAATGCCACATTTAAAAAAATTTTTTCTTAAATTTTATTTCATTATGTTATGTAAATCACCATACATTACATCATTAGTTTTTGATGTAGTGTTCCATGGTTCATTGTTTACATATAACACCCAGTGCTCCATTCAATACATGCCCTCTTTAATACCCATCACCAGGCTAACCCATCCCCCCCCCCCCCCCCGTCTAGAACCCTCAGTTTGTTTCTCAGAGTCCATAGTCTCCCCCTCCGATTTCCCCCCTTCATTTTTGGCAGAGTCTTTTGGGTTTTCTATAGAGAGTATCATGTCCTCCACAAATAGTGAAAGTTTTACTTCTTCCTTGCCAATTTGGATGCCTTTTATTTCTTTTTGTTGTCTGATTGTTGTGGCTTGGGCTTCCAGTGCTATGTTGAATAAAAGCGGGGCAAGTGAACACTCCAGTCTTGTTCCTGATTGTAGAGGAAAAGTTCTTAGTTTTTCCCCATTTAGGATGAAATTATTAAGATCTAATTTTGAATAGCAAAACAAAAAATGCCCATGATATATGAAGAAAAATGTGGCTCACACATTTAAAAAATGTTTTATAGTATTTTTTTTCAGGAGTAAAAATGCTTTTGTTTGCCTTAGTTTGAGAGCATAGTTCATCATTACTACCACTACCACCACCAGCACTAGCCCCACCCCAACAGAGGGGTATTTAATTGTCATGAAAATAGTCATGAGTGAAGGCCCGGAAATTAAAGAAGCAAAGGGTATTCCATTTATTTAATACATAATATTGTTTAAAGTTTTCTGGAAGCTGTATTATTAAGTGTGCATTTATGGTGATGATCATTGTAGATAAATGAAAAATTCATCGCCTGAACCCAAGCTCAAAACAAGATGCCAGAAGAAAAGATCAAAGAGCTTAAAACAGAATTCCAGCAAAACTGAACACAGGTAATGAAACTACATATATATTGTATCATGTCAAGATGAGTTATAATTTGGAAAATATCTAGTTAAATAGAAGGAAAATAGGATCAGAAACAGACTTTCTCATAAATTAAAATTTTAGTTTAAATAACTCTACAAATTTGATTTTCCAAGACAAATCATTTCCATGTGTAGAAAAGACTAAAACATTAGTTTCTTAAGTTTCTCTACATATTTTGTGATAGAATATATTATACAAGCAAAATTATTTTTGAGAGAAAATTTTCATTCTAATTTGAAAAATTGGATCCACTTTTATATGACTCTGGGTTCTGGAGAAATGGAACCAACAGGACAGAGATTTTATGTATATATTATATATACACACATGTATATATAATATATACATAATATATTCGTATATAAATATGAATAGATTTTACATATAATATATAACATACATTTATATGTAAATATGCATATTTTATATAAATATGTATATATACTTTATATATAACATAGAATATATAATATACATAATATAAAGTAACAAAGTGGCTCACATGATTATGGTAGCAGCAAGTCTCAAGATCTACAAGGTGAGTTGGCAAGTTGCAGGCATAGGAGAGCCATTGCTTTAGATCTAATCTGATCTAATCTGATCTAATTAGATCTAAGCCTTAGAATCATGAAAACCAATGATGTCGTTCTGGTTGGAAGGCCAGCATGATTGAAACCCAAGAAGAGCCAATGTTTGAGTATGAGTCCTAAATGGACTCGGGAAAAATGCCAATGTTCCAGTTCAAAGGCAGTTAGGCAGTAAGAATTCTTTCTTACTGGTTGGAAGACCAGCACTTTTGTTATATTTAGGCCTTCAATTGATTGGCTTAGGCCTGCTCCCATTAGGGAGGGCAATCTGTTACTCAATTTACCAATTCAAATGTTAATCTCATCTAATAACACCCTCACAGAAACACCCGGAATAATGTTTAGCCAGATATCTGGGCACCCTGTTGCCCAGTCATGTCGACACATAAAATTAACCCTCAGGACATTTCCTTTCATGAAGAAAATCTTCAATTATTTTAATGATCCCCAAAGCTTTTGTAGACCTCTATAATCTTGACTACCATCATTTCAAAACCTGTCAACTTTATATTCCCACCTACATTCTCTTTGAGGAGAGTTCTCATGATACTTAAAATCTTTGTTAGGTGGTCTACACTTTATAACTGATTAAGTACTCGTTTAAAGACAGCTCATATTTGGAGGGAATATTCAGAATGTGAAGATTGTATCTTAACATAGTGGATCCTCAATAGGTTTTTGTTGCTTGAATTGGTCTGTTTCTACCATTCTACTGAAAACTTAACAAAAAACTCTACAGTGAACTCCAAGTGGCCCAATCTGGTGGCCTTTTTGTAGGCTCACTTTTCTTTACTGTATCTGTAATATTTGACAATTTCTTTTCTGTCCTACTTTGCTTTTTTTTTTTTTCCCCCCTCTAAGAAGTTGGTTACTCTCCCTTTTTTCACTCTCCATGTTAGGGCATTCACCTAGGTTCTGTCTTCAGCTCATGACAAATGACTTGCAGGTATGAGGAGGTAGTCTGCTATAATAGAGAGGGAACTGAATTAGGTGTGTGACATTAAGTCCTAATCATGTTTCACACTAAATTTGTGACCTTTGTCCAATCACTTAGGCTTTTGGAGTCTCAGTGTCTCGTCTATAAGTAATGAGATAAAACTACTTGCCCTACCTATATCACAAGGTTATAATAAGGCTCAAAAGGGATCATAGATATAAAAACTTTGATAAGCATATATTACTATACAAATGGATGTTGCTTACATTGTTATAAGATAGCTAGATCATTGGTACTCTGAGACAGACTCTTTGTGTAAAGCTAATTAGCTCCCAAGGGGATCAAACCATAACCTTGTATTATCCATATTTGAACAAAGTAGTCTAACAGGCCCAGGCCAGATAGAATACTTCTTTGCATATGTTCACCATGAAATCTAATTTCTCATTATTTTGGAGTACTGTTTCACAAAGTTTTAGATGAGGATGCCAACTCTTCTAGCATTAGAGTGTTAGCAGAAGGACCCTCATTGTGTAGAGTTAAAAATGCTTATTAAATATCTGTACAAGTCTCTTGCAGGTACTAAGTCCTTGAAGATTGATAAATTAATAAGTAGTGTATCATCTCTAAAAAAACCCACAAATGTCTATTGCATATTTTACTGCAAGCATTTCAACATTAGATTATTTCTATTAAGGAACATTGGCTGTCCAGTTACTCATAAATTTCAGGACCTCTTCTACTGCCTCTATAGGCGGATAGAGGGCCATGCCCACCATCATCTCTACCAGTGCCACCCCTACCCAAAGGAGTTGTTCCTCCTCTTCCAATTCCTTTACCTGGAATAAATGGTAAACCATCACCACCCACCACGGTCATCTTTGTTCAAGGACCTCCTCCTCCATCACTACCTCTTGGCGTGAGCCAAGCTACTCATGCTGTTTGACAAAGTCCAAGTATGAGGGACAATCCTGAAAAGTCAGGAGACTCCATAGCTGGCTCCTGCTACTTCCTTTCATTTTATTTGTGGCAATCTTTATAATCAATTCTGGGGTTTCATGATAAAATGATTTATAAATTTAGTTATGCCTATGCAAGCAATCATAATAAAACTGATTCCAAAAAGGCCGACGATGGGCCAAGAGGTAAAAATATCCAATGTCCTCCAATCTGTAAGGGAGCTGTTGGATCCAGGCCCAGTAAAAATTCCTATTGATGAGATTCCTCAGGCACCTCTGAAACATTAGAAAAATCTCATGACATTCCACAGTACAGGAACCTCCCTATGTTGTATACAAAAAGGAGGCCACCTTTGGTATGCCCCTCGAGGCAAGCCCCTGGTGTAGGATAACTTCCTTGCCCCTACTCCTCCCATTCCTTATAGTGGAGTTGATAATGAGGACATAAACAAATAGTATAAGATTAAAGGAAAAAAGGATGCGGGCATCATCTGACAGCCTCTGGGAAAGGAGTGATCCTCCGTGGTGTCTATGGAGCAAGGACAAGAGACACATAGAAATGGAATAAGTACTTTGATAAGATAGGGTGCACCCATTGTAAGCTGCCTTTGGAGAAAGTAGATAACCTTCATAGGTCACGCTCTGTTTTCTAAATCCGAAATGATTGCGATAAAATGTAAAAAAAAATAAGATCACATGGAAGAATGGAAAAACAAGAAAACGCTAATGAATAAAAAGAGTCCCTCCGAGGCTATCGGGCGGGAGATGCTTGCAACCTGATCCTGTGTCCGTGTCTCCTCACTCGCCTACGCCATCCTTTCCTTCAAGGACCCTTCCTCCGCTGGAGCTGGACTCCAGCAACCTCTGTTGGGGGGGAGGGACCTTTTGCTCCAGGATCATCACTTGGCTCTAACTTTAAGGAAAGAAGCAGAAATAAATGTATAAAACTGAACTTCATGGTTCCATTCTTAACCCTTTGGCTTGATTCTCCTTGAAGAGAATCGAATGGTCAAAGGCAAAACTTGGACTAAAGTTTACGGCATCTTCTAGCCATTGGTGATCATTAATGTGCACATATTGCATAGCTGTAGCCAAGTATGGTACAATGTTAGGGAATAAGACTGCTGGCTCTTCTGCTTTCCTTTGTGAGCTCACCATCTTATGCTCCTTTTTCAGACAGTATCTCAATAATTGGAAACTCCATGGGGAATGTGAAACTCATGTAGGAGGCAAAGAGAAAACAATAAGGTTATGTAAGGATAATTGTATTAGTTTCCTAGGGCTGCCATAACAAATTATGATAAACTGGGTGTCTTAAAACAACGAAAAGTTATCTCTCAGAGTTCTGGAGTACAGAAGTCCAAAATCAAAGTGTTGGCAGGGCCACACTCCCTCTGGAGGCTCTAGGACACAATCTCTTCCTTGACTCCACCAACTTCTAATAATGGCTATTAACATTCCTGGGCAGCATCTCCCTCCTTCCATTTTTACATTGCCTTCCCCCTTTGTGTCTGTAAACTCCCTCTACATCTCTTTGTCTCTTTCGCAAGGCGATCCGCATTCAAAGCTCACCCAGATAATCCAGAATAAGTATCTCCTCTTAAGATCTTTAACTTAATCACATCTTTTGCTATATAAAGGAGTCACAGATTCTGGGGATTAGAATGTGGGCATATCTTTTTGTCTCACTACAGTAATATAGGAAACACATTTTTTAATTTTTTTTAAAGATTTTATTTATTTATTTGAGAGAGAGAGAATGAGAGACAGAGAGCACGAGAGGGAAGAGGGTCAGAGGGAGAAGCAGACTTCCTGCTGAGCAGGGAGCCCGATGTGGGACTTGATCCTGGAACTCCAGGATCATGACCTGAGCCGAAGACAGTCGCTTAACCAACTGAGCCACCCAGGCGCGTGAAACACATTTTTTTTTAAAGATTTTATTTGAGATAGAAGCGAGAGTGAGAGAGCACGAGTGGGGAAGAGGTAGAGGGAGAGGAAGAAGCAGGCTCTCCACTGAACAGGGGCTCAATCCCAGGACCCCGGGATCGTAACCTGAGCAGAAGGCAGACGCTTAACTGACTGAGCCACCCAGGTGCCCCTAGGAAACAAATTCTTTTGAAAAGCAATTTTGATTGTTGTACCATCTTTAAGTACTGTAACTCTCCTAAATATAAACATAAGTGCTTTTAAAGAAATTATTGACCCTTGTTATCTTAGTTATTTTTGTTAAGATAATGTTTTCTACATAGGGATCCGAAGGGGTACGTGCACCCCGATGTTTATAGCAGCAATGTTCACAATAGCCAAACTGTGGAAAGAGCCAAGATGTCCATTGACAGATGAATGGATAAAGAAGATGTGGTATATATACACAATGGAATATTATGCAGCCATCAAAAGGAATGAGATCTTGCCATTTGCAGTGACGTGGATAGAACTGGAGGGTGTTATGCTGAGTGAAATAAGTCAATCAGAGAAAGACATGTATCATATGACCTCACTGATATGAGGAATTCTTAATCTCAGGAAACAAATGGAAGGATGCTGGAGTGGTGGGGGGGTGGGAGGGATGGGGCAGCTGGGTGATAGACATTGGGGAAGGGTATGTGCTATGGTGAGCTCTGTGAATTGTGCAAGACTGTTGAATCACAGATCTGTACTTCTGAAACAAATAATGCAATATATGTTAAAAAAAAAAAAAGGAGATAGCAGGAGGGGAAGAATGAAGCAGGGGAAATCGGAGGGGGAGATGAACCATGAGAGACGATGGACTCTGAAAACCAAACTGAGGGTTCTAGAAGGGAGGGGGGTGGGAGGATGGGTTAGCCTGGTGATGGGTATTAAAGAGGGCACACTCCGCATGGAGCACTGGGTGTTATACACAAACAATGAATCATGGAACACTACATCAGAAACTAATGATGTACTGTATGGTGATTAACATAACAATAAAAAATTTTTTAAAAGGAGAGAAAAAAAGATAATGTTTTCTATTGAGATTTAAATTTTTATAGTGTGGAATATGTGGCAACATTTAGTAGTGACAGTAACCTCATTTTTTTTTTTTTGTATATGGTATAGGAAAGTGCTTTCTTGAATGTTTTCCTTAATCGTCATCAATGTATTTTTTTCTCTTATTATTGAGTTTTTTATTTTAAAAGCTTATCACATGGGGCACCTGGGTGGCTCAGTTGGAAGCATCTGCCTTTGGCTCAGGTCATGATTCTGGGGTCCTGGGATCGAGTCCCGCATCAGGCTCCCTGCTCAGGCTCTCCCTCTGCCCCTCCCCACACTTGTGCTCTCTCCCTCTCTCTCAAATGAATAAATAAAATCGTAATAAAAATAAAAATAAAAAAATAAAAAGCTTATCACAAAAATTACACAATACCCATGAATTAGGAATGAATTTTCTAATGAAAATGCACTTACCCAGGCCACCATATGGGGAAATAACTCATCCACGTGTATAAAAATATCATTTCATTATTTTTTAACATTTAGTTTATTTATCGAATAGTTACTCAGCAAAAAAGAGATCTTGTGGATGAATGTCACATATACTGATGGCTCAGTTTATTTAACTTTGTTGTATAATCTGAAATAGGAACACGTTCCTTTTCCTTGCCATCATACTTCATTGGTTTTGATCCTGTGGATAGCATTTCTGGTCTCTGTTCTAATAAAGCACAGATCCCAGGATACTCTCCTTATTTACACATTTCTGCCCTCCTGCTCAGATTCCACTCAACAAGTCTACCTTAGCTGAATTTCTTGGTGGTTTTGCTAAGATGCTGAATGAACATCTGTGTCTTTTTTCCTACTAGAGAAGCACAGAGTGGAAGTTTTTCAACATTAAATTCCTTGATATTTAAAAATTGCTAGTATACCTTGCCCCAGTTGGTAGTTGGGAGGCAACATTCCCTTTCCACTAATGAGGTGATATCTAGGAGACAGAGCTGGGCAAGCTTGATGAGGTGATATTTCAACCCCTCCAAACTAGAAAGTCAAGGAAGGAGTTGGAAAAAGGAATTTTTAAATATATATCTCATCCTGGGCAAAACCCCCAACTAACCTGTACAAGAAGTTGAAATCCTGCTTAGGTATTCAGGTTGGCCTCTGGGTAACACATAAGTAAAGCAGAACAGAATAGCTTTTCAAGGCCTCTGAAATCCCAATTATCATTCGAAACACAGCCCACGAAAGTACGCCATGACCTGAGGGCTAAATCTGAACTGTTTGCTAAAGTATAACATGTAAGTATGATCCAGATACTCAGAACATAATACCCACATGTCCAGGATACAATCAATCATAAATCACTTGTCATACAAAGAACCAGAAAAATCTCAAGTGAAAAAATACTATTAACAGCAAAAGTGAATTACTCTCTCTAATCCAGCATCTTCTGTTCAAATGTCATCCCAAAGAAGCCTTCCCTGTTGCAATAGGGGAGAGAGATCAGGCTCATCTCCACATATAACAAGGACAAGTGGAACCTCACAGCCAAGTGAGGGGATCAGTAGGTGGAAAATTACAGAGGAGGGTAGGAGAACTCTTTTTTTTTTGTAAGATTTTATTTATTTCACAGAGAGAGACACAGCGAGAAAGGGAACAGAAGCAGGGGGAGTGGGAGAGGGAGAAGCAGGCTTCCCGCGGAGCAGGGAGCCCGATGCGGGGCTCGATCCCAGGATCCCGGGATCATGACCTGAGCCGAAGGCAGATGCTTAACAACTGAGCCACCCAGGCGCCCCTTAAGAATTTATTTTTAAGTAATCTCTACACCCAATGTGGGGCTTGAACTTACAACCCCAAGATCAAGAGTCACATACATTTTCTACTGACTGAGCCAGCCAGGTGCCCCAATTAGGAGAATTCTTGCTAAAGGCAGGCCAAGGATTTACACATCAAAGGTAGGGGATGAGGAACTTGATCAGGGTGGGGGATTTTCTCTAAACTGTTTTAGCAGGATTACTATTAAAATCAAGGAAGTCTTTCTTCATATTCAGGTCAGCACTTTATTTACCATGTCTCTCAGTTTGTTCCTAAACACAGTGTTCATTACCCTGTGTTTTCACATGTGCCCTTACCACTGTATGCAGGCCAATGGAGGAATACTTCACTTTCTGCCTTTATAGGGTTCCTATCTTTGACCCTTTCAATCTCCTTATTAGTCATCAGTATGTTCAGATTTTTTATTTCTTCATGATTTACTCTTGGTAGATTGTATGTTTCTATGAATTCATCCAATTTGTTGGTATAATTATTGGTATAATTATGGTATAATTATCATCCTTTGTAGTCTTCTATGGCCTTTTGTACTTCTGTGGTACCAGTTGTAACATCTCTTTCATTTCTGATTTTATTTATTTGAGTCCTCTTTTTTTCTTGGTGGGTCTAGCTAAAGGTTTGTCAGTTTTGTTTATCTTTTAAAAAACTGGCCCTTGGGGCGCCTGGGTGGCTCAGTCGTTAAGCATCTGCCTTCAGCTCAGATCATGATCCTGAGGTCCTGGGATCGAGCTCTGCATCGGGCTCCCTGCTCATCGGGAAACCTGCTTCTCCCTCTCCCACTCCCCCCTGCTTGTGTTCCTTCTCTCGCTGTCTCTCTCTCTGTCAAATAAATAGATAAAATCTTTTAAAAAAATAAATAAAAATAAAAAACTGGCTCTTTGTTTCATTGATCTTTTCTATTGTATTTTTAGTCTCTATATCATTTATTTCCACTCTGATCTTCCATCTGCTAACTTTGGGCTCCATTCACTCTCCTTTTTCTAGGGCTTGAGGTATAAAGTTAGGTTGTTTATTTGAGATCTTTCTTGTTTTTTGTTTTTTTGTTTTTTAAAATATTTTATTCATTTGATAGAGAGAGACACAGCGAGAGAGGGAACACAAGCAGGGGCAGTGGGAGAGGGAGAAGCAGGCTTCCCGCTGAGCAGGGAGCCCGATGTGGGGCTCAATCCCAGGACCCTGGGATCATGACCTGAGCCCAAGGCAGATGCTTAACGACTGAGCCACCCAGGCACCCCAAGATCTTTCTTGTTTTCTGATGTAGGCATTTATCCCTATGAACTTTTCTCTTAGAACTGTTTTTGCTGCATCCAATAAGTTTTGGTCTGTTGTATTTCCATTTTCATTTGTCTCAAGATATTTTTGATTTCCTTGATTTCTTCTTTGACCCATTGGATGTTCAATAGCACGTGGTTTAATCTCCACGTACTTGTGAATTTTCCAGTTTTCTTCTTGTAATTGATTTCTAGTTCCACACTGTTGTGGTCAGAAAACATGCTTGATATAATTTCAATCTTCTTATATTTACTAAGACTTGTTTTGTGGCCTAAGATATAATCTATCCTGGAGAATGTCCCATGTCTGTTTGAGAAGAATGCGCATTGTGTATCCTGTTGCTTTTGGATCAGTTTTCTGTATATGTCTGTTAAGTCCATCTCACCTAATGTGTCATTCAAAGCCACTGCTTCCTTATTGATTTTCTGTCTGGATGAACTATTCATTGATGAAAGTAGGGTATTAAAGTCCCCTACTATTATTATGTTGCTCTCTATTTCTCCCTTTAGGTCTGTTAATATTTGCTTTATATATTTAGATGCTTTTATGTTGGATATATCAGCCATTTTTTTAAAGATTTTATTTATTTATTTGAGAGAGAGAGAGAGAGAGAGAGAGAGAGAGAGAGCATGAGTGGGGGAGGGGCAGAGGGAGAGGAAGAGAGAGGGAGAGAAGCAGACTTTGCACTGAGCAGGGAGCCTGATGCTGGGCTTAATCCCAGGACCCTGAGATCATGACCCGAGCCGAAGGCAGATGCTTAACCAGCTGAGCCACCCAGGCGCCCCAGCCTTTATTTCTTTAAATAAGCTTTCTACCACTTTCTCCCTCTCTTCTCCTTCTGGGGACTCCAGTGATATGGATAATATTTCTGTTTATGGTATTCCATAAGTCCCATAGACTTTCTTCTTGCATTTTCATTCTTTCCTTATTTTTACTCCTCTAACTGGATAAGTTCAATTGATTTGTCTTCTAGCTCAATGATTCTTCTGCTTATTCAAGTCTGTTGTTGAAGCTCTCTTTCGAATTCTTCAGTCCAGTCATTGTATTCAGTTCACAAATGTGTTTCCTTTTGATGTTTTCTCTTTGTTGAACTTCTCATTTTATTCCTGTACTGTTTTCCTGATATCATTAAATTGTTCATTTGTGTTCTCTTGTACATCTTTGAGCATCTTTAGAACAATTATTTTGAACTCACTGCAGGGAAATTGCTGGATCTCCATTTGTTGTGGGGGGTTAGTTACTGGAGGTTTACTGTGTTCCTTCAGTGGAGACATGTTTCCCTGATCCTTTGTCATCCTTGTGGCTTTGTGTAGGTGTCTGTGCATTTGAGTAAGCAGTTACCTATTCCAGACTTTATGGACTGACTTCCATACGTGAAGCCTTTTGCCTTTGGGTGGGTTATGCTGGCCTCTGCTGTATCCTCTGGTCCACTGGTGTGGGGCACACCTAGTGCAGGGGCTGTGACATCACCAGGGCTAATCGGGTATGATGCCTCTTTGGCTCAGGATGCCGTGGAACACAGCCTCAACAACTAAATGGTCCTTTGCAAGCACCATGGGGTCTGCAGTGGCTACAAGGGCCGCTGCCTTTGGCAGCGCCTCCAGTTCTGGTGGCCAGAGACCCAGGCAGACAGCCATGGTGGCTGGAGCCGGTGGTGTGTGCACATTCAGCTGTAGGGGCCAGCTGCAAATGCCTGTGTAATGGCAGGATCCAGTTGCAGACACCCATGTAGTGATGGGGGTCAGGGCAGGCAGCAGCGGCCACGGCCAACTATGAGCTCACTGGCAGCTGTGGAGGCCCTGGCTTTTGGCATGCTCTCCTATTGCTGCATACTTTCCCCCAGGCATGCAGAGAGCAGCGGAGGCTAATGCTGGGGTTGGGCTGGACAGATGCAGGTGCATAACCTGGAGGGTTTGGGGGAGGGACTCAGGTGACAGGCATCTGGAAAAAAAAAAAAAAAAAAAAAAGGTGGCAAAATATCTTCAGGGTATCTGTGGTGTCAGTGCTGGCTGTTGGCTTCATCAGTGATGAAATCTGCTGAGTTTGTCTGCACTGCGTTCTCTGTACAACAGCGGCTATTTGAAGATGAATGTTCGTGTGCCTCATGGCCTGGCCCTATGTCCACGTTACATCTTATCCCAGATTATACCTCTGAGAGTCTCTTATCGTCCATGCAGTTAGAAAAGCAGATATGATAAAGGGACATGATCTGAGAATAATTGAGAACTTGGATACATATGAGCAGTAGTTTCGCTGGTTACTTGGAAAAAGGCAAACACAGAAGGTGTTAAACTGATGAATGTCAATACGGGTAATCAGACCAAAGTGCTATATAGTTTACATTTTTCTTGTCAATGTGAAAAAAACCCAGGCCTGGGGTGCCTGGGTGGCTCCATCAGTTAAGTGTCTCACTCTTGATTTTGGCTTAGGCTGTAATCCCAGGGTTGTGGGATTGAGCCCTGTGTTGGGCTCTGTGCTCAGCGTGGAGTCTGCTTGTCCCTCTCCCTCCCCCTCTACCCCTCCCCCTGCTTGCACACACACACTCTCAAATAAATGAATAAATCTAAGATAAAATAAAATAAAAACCCAGGCCTTCCTAGTTGGATCAGCAGCAAAGGTGATGTCATTGAGAAGCTACCCCATACACCCAGGTAATGCACATTCCTTTCTTGCTAGCTGATAATACTCATGTCATCTCTTCCCTGGGACCCAGAAGCAGAGTGTTTGCAGTTTACAACCGCATGCATGGTGTTGTGCACTGGCTACTTCCTCGAATTCTGCACTTGGCAGCTGCATGGAATCCTGCTCTCCGAAGGCTCTTCAGGTACTCTAGCAAACACTTCAGAGTCTGGAAGATCACATCCAGTGTTATGGTGACAAGGGAAGATGTTTACTGTCACCCCACAAGTATGAAAGAATGAAGGACTTTGGAGACCCATTGGGAAGGGTTGGTAATGATCACAGGTGAAGCCTTTCCATCAAAGGTAAGCTGGTGGAAGTTGCAGTGGTGTCACAAGAAGGTGGGTGAATCCCCCACTGATTTCATCAGTGATTTGCAGATGTTTTCTCTATGTTTGTAGGCCCGGATCTAAGGGCAGGTGAAATTCACCCTCTGATCCCAACCACCTTTGTCTTGGCCCTTTGCTGTTCTCTAAATTCATATTAGGGAAAATGCTATGGGAAGGCAAGGGCAGACTATTACTCAAATCTTAGGTGCAGCTATTCTATTTTGGTAAACTCCAGAGAAGACAAAGAAAAAATGAAGAAATTGAAAAAACTGCTCTGTCAGTTGCTCAGAACTATTTGCTACAGGGAATAACCTTCACTCTGGACAACCTATGAAAGGGACAAAAGAAGAAGGGAAAATGTACATCAGTATTGCCAGAAGTCAGGATATTAGAAGGGGGATTATAGAAAGAGAGTCTAGAGGATGCAAGAATGACATAAACAGGAAAGCCCAGAAAGCTAGGGAATACTTGATAAATGGCTTAAAATGCACAGATTTATGGAATCTGAGTTGGGAACTGGGGATACTGGTGCTACTTATTCTGCAATTTTCTCAGGAATTTCTCACATTCTATTTGGTGATAGATCAATATAGGATGTTGGTATGCTGGATCAGCCTTTTCACTTTACCTTTTCTTATTTTTTCCATTTCATCCATGTCCCCACATTGACAGGTCCTCTGACTGATGAACATGTTTTCTTACTTTCTCCTGATTCTTCTGTACACCAACTGGTCAGAGTCCAGCTGTGCAACTTAAAGGCTATCATATTCTGTTCTCCAAATGGAGTGGCTGTGGAGCTCCTCTGAAGGCAGTACCAGAAATGGTTACTATGTGTCCACCAAAAGAAAGGAGATATGGTAGAGTTTCAGTCTCAGAGCATGGTAGGAAAGCATCCTAAGTTGAAACAAATCAATACATTGTTTTGGGCCTTAGGGAATAATGATACCTGTTACATCCAAACTCTAGTGCTGATAAAGATATTTTACCAAAGGGATAAGCCATAGCCATGTATAAAACAATATCCTTTGTCAAGAGCTCAATTAGAAGGAATACAAACAATTATAAAAGAGAATAAGAGAAGGGATAATTTTCAAAAGGCACTTACCATGTAATACTCCTGTGTTTCCAATAAAGAAGGAAATTAAATTTGATAAAGATGGTTGCCCAGGGCGCCTGGGTGGCTCAGTTGGTTGAGCGACTGCCTTCGGCTCAGGTCATGGTCCTGGAGTCCCGGGATCGAGTCCCTCATCGGGCTCCCTGCTCAGCGGGGGGTCTGCTTCTCCCTCTGAAGCTCTTCCCTCTCGTGCTCTCTATCTCTCATTCTCTCTCTCTCTCAAATAAATAAATAAAATCTTAAAAAAAAGATGGTTGCCCACTATATAAATTTGTACAGGATCTTAAAGAACTAAGAAAAATTTGTTGTTCCACTAACCTATGCAACTACTCTGACTTTGGTACCTTTGTCTGCCAAGTTTTCCTCTGTAATTGATTTATCTTCTGCGTATCTGGTAACGATAAAGATTATAGTAAGGATTATGATGGTGATTATGATGGGATGAAGAGAGTGAAGAAGTTGCTGCTGCTGCTGGCAATAATAGTGACTGTGATGAATATTTTTTTTTTTCTTAGAGAGAGGAAGCAAGAGACAGAGCATGAGTGGAGGGGAGCGGCAGAGGGAGAGGGAGAAGCAGGCTTCCCGCTGAGCAGGGAGCCAGATGCCGGGCTCGATCCCAGGACCCCGCGATCATGACCTGAGCCGAAGGCAGATGCTCAGCAGACTGAGCCACCCAGGCACCCCAGACTGTGATGAATATTAATGAATATGCTGACAAGGCTGGTGAGAATGATGAGAGTGATAATGGTGATGATGTAGGTGATGATGATGAATATGAAAATGATGGACACAATCACAATGATAGGGTTGACAATGATAATGCTAGTTGTGGTAAAGGTGATGATGGTGGCAATATGATACTGAAGATGCTGCTGCTGATGGTGATAATATACATGAGGATGATGGATATGATGGTGATGATAATGGTAAAGAAAAGGGTAAAAAAGGATGATGGTGATGATGAAGATGAAGATGATGGTAATGTTAATTGTAATGACAAGGAAAATATTGATGATGGTGAGAATAATGATAGTAATGATGATGATGATGATAGAAATAATTAAGATGATGGTGATAATCATGATGATGATGATAGTTGTGATGACGACGATGATGATGATAGTGGTGATGATGAAGAGAATACGAAGAATGATGATGATGATGATGAAGATGATGATGGTTATTGTGGTTAAGATTGAAAATAGTGGGATAGTGATGATGATGGTGATGATGAATGCAAAGCTGCTGAAGACAATGGTAGTGATGAAAATGATGAGAACAGTGATGAGAATAAGGATGATGCCGTGAAGATGATGGTGACTATGGTGGTGATGGAGATATTGTGGATGTATTGTAATAACAATTGTGATAGCAATTGTAATTGTAATAACAATTATCATTACGATGGTCATGAGATGGTGATGTAATTGTAATAACAAGTGTATTAACAATTGTATTGTATGTTGTAATAACATATATAGAATTGTAATAACCATTGGATTGTAATAACAATTATCATTATGATGGTCATGAGATGGTGATGAAGATGATTGTGATGATAATAAGGGTATTGAAGAGTATGAATGATGATGATGACATGTTCATGATAAAGATGATGATGCTAGTGGTTTTAATGGTAAAGATAATATAATGAAGATGATGGCTATGATGAAGAAGACAAAGATGGTGGTAATGATGAAATGATGATGATGTTCATAATAGTAAAGCTAATGATAATGAGGACATTGAAAATGATGGTGGTAATAATAAAAATGATGATTATAATGATGATTATGAGGTTGATGATGGTGATGATGATAATTGTGACAACTGTGATGATAACAGCAATGATTGTGATGGTCATGGTTATGAGGATAGTGCAAATGATAATTAAGATGATGATGTGATGATGATGATGAAGATAAAAAAGAAGCTGATGTTGATAGTGAGATAAAGATAATGATTTGGATTCTATTATGATGATGGGGATGAGTGCAAAAATGATGAAAATGATGGTAATGCTGAATAGGAAGATAATCGTGATGCTTATGTGAGGAATATGGAAACGGTGAAAGTGATGATGATGGTAATGATGATGTTCATTATGCTGGTAATGAGGGCAACGATGGTGATGATGAAGATATTGTAGATGTTGGTGACGGTGCTGATAATTGTGATGAGAATGGTGATGATGAAGATGATGACGGCAGTGATGATGGTAATGTTAATGGTGAGGATGATGGTGATGGTTACATTGATGATTAAGGTTATGATGATGGTGATGAGGAAATGATAATAGCAATGATGTTGAAGATGAAGATGGTGGTGGACATGGTGATAATCACAGTGATAGAGATGATGCTGTTGTTGATGATAGTGACTTTATTGGTGATGATGATAAGGATGGTGAAGATAATGAGGATGATGGTAAAGATGATGAAATGATGGCAATGTACACATTGGTGGTGATGATAGCCATTGGTGGTGAGAAATATGGGGAAAATAATGTTGGTGATTATGGTAAAGATCATGATATTGATGATTTTGATGATAAGAATCTGATGATGTCGAATCTTATGAGCAGTATGAAGATGGTGATGTGATGATGATGATAGTGATGATGATGATTTTGGTGATATTGGTGATAATGGTGATGATGGTGATAATTATGGAGATGAAGATAATGCTGATTGTGATGATAACTGCTGATAATGGTGAGGATGAGGATGGTGATGATGATTAATATGAAGATGATGGTAATTGATAATGATGATGTAGAAAATGGTAATAACACAGAAGATGATGAAAATGGTATTAACATAGATGATAAATATGGTCATAATTCAGTAATGATGTTGGTGATAATGAAGATGATGCTAAGGGTGATTGATGATGGTGGTGATTATGATTATGGTGAAGGTAAAAATAGTGATGGTGCTGATGATGAAAGTGACAGCTGGGGTTCTTTAGATGATAAAGATGGTTGTGATGACAGCCTGGGCTGCCATAACAAAATACCACAGACTGGGTGGCTTAAACAGCAGAAATTTATTTTCTAACAGTTCTGGACACTGGTAGTCTAAAATGAAAGTGCTGGTAGGGTTGGTTTCTGGTGAGATCTCTCTTCTTAGCTTGCAGATGGACACCTTCTCATTATGTCCTCACATGACCTTTTCTCTGTGTATGAGCAGAGAATAGTGAGCTCTGTTGTCTCTCTCTCTTCTTGTAAAGACACAAATCCAATAGGAATAGAGCCCTATCTTGATGACTGCATTTAACGTTACCTCCTCAAGGCCCTATCTCCAAATACAGTCACACTAGGGGTTAGAGCTTCAACATATGAATTTGGGGGGCATAATTTAGTCCGTAACAGAAGGTGACAATGATAATGAAGATGATGGTGAGGGGTGATGATGATGAGGATGACCATGGTTATAGTGAAGATGGCAATGATGTTGATGATCATGTCAATGATGGTGAAGATGATGATGGGAATAATGATGGTGATCTGCTGCTGCTGCTGCTGGTGATAAAGATGATGGTTTTGATTATTATGAAGATTCTTTTGATTATGCAGATGATGTTCGTAATTGTGTAGGTGATGGTAATAATGATGAAGATGATGTTTATGGTGATGATGGTGATGACGATGGCGATGCTGGTGAGGATGATGATACTGATAATCATGGTGACAGTGATGATGATGGCAATGGGGAAAGGGAAGGAGGGATGAATTAGATGGGGCACAGGAGATTTTTAGGGCAGTGAAACTATTCTGTATGGTACTGGAATGGTGGATAATATATCTAAACCCATAGAACGTTTAAGACAAGAGTGAACCCTAATATAAACTATGAACTTTTGTTAATAATAATGTATCAATATTGCCTCATCATTTATAACATATGCACAACATTATTGTAAGATATTAATAGTAGGGGAAACTGTGTGTGCATGTATATTGGTGGGTGGGTGAGTGGGGATGTTGGGATATATGAGAACTCTGTACATTTTGCTCAATTTTTAGAGAAAACTGCTCTAAAAAGTAAAGTGTACTGATTTTTTAAAAAGCCAATCAGTCTACAAATGAGCAGGAAAGAATAGATCAACAATAAAAGCATCAAGTTTAGATTGATATCTAACTTTGGAATGGTATTCTGGACTCAAGGAAGCAATGGAGCTATTATTTTTTTAAATAGTGAGGAAAAGAACTTTGAGCCTAGACTTTTTATCTAGCTAAATTGTTATTCAAATGTGAGGGAATAATAAAAATGGTCTTTGGGTAACTAGGCCTTAGGGGGTTTGTTATACAAGAACACAAATTGAAACTGGAACAGAAGAAGTACTCAAATAAAAATAGAAACAAATCCAAATGATAGTTCTAGAAATATAGCAACTTTGGATGACCAAATTTCTTTGCTAAGTTTTTGATGCCTTAAAAGTAAAATAAAAATAATTTCAGAAGTAAAGAGAAGAAAAAGTGAACATATATTCATCAAAATCCATAATTAAAATTATAGGCCATATTAACATAATGGAGATGACAGGTGACCAAATTAATTTAAGAACATGCTGAACTTCTAGTTTTATTAGGGAGAAGCTACAGATACTAATATCTTTAAGAAGTTAAAAAAGTAGGGTGCCTAGGTGGCTCAGTTCATTAAGCATCTACCTTCATCTCAGCTCATGGTCCCAGGGTCCTGGGATGGAGGCCAGTGTTGGGCTCCCTGCTCAGTGGGAAGTCTGCTTCTCCTTCTCCTGCTGCCACTTTCCCTGCTTGTGCTCTCTCGCTCTCTCTCTATCAAATAAATGAATAAATCTTAAAAAGAAAGAAATTAAGAAAAGTAAATATACATGAGTATGATTCTTATTTAATTAATTTATTTAATTAGCTTCAGAGGTAGAATTTAGTGATTCATTAGTTGCATATAACACTGAGTGCTCATTACATCAAGTGCCCTCCTTAATGCCCATCACCCAATTATCCCTTCCCCCACCCACCTCCCCTCCAGCAACCCTCAGTTTGTTTCCTAGAGTTCAGAGTCTCTTATGGTTTGCCTTCCTCTCAATTTTCATTGTACTTTATTTTTCCTTCCTTTCCCCTATGTTCATCTATTTTGTTTCTTAAATTCCACATATGAGTGAAATCATTTCTCTGACTGACTTATTTTGCTTAGCATAATACCCTCTAGCTCCATCCACCTTGCTGAAAATGGCAAGATTTCATTCTTTTTGATGGCTGAGTAATATTCCATTGTATACAAACACACAAGTACATACCACATCTTCTTTATCCATTCATCTGTCAGTGGACATCTGGGCTCTTTCCATATTTTGGCTATTGTGGACATTGCTGCTATAAACATTGGGGTGCATGTGCCCCTTCGAATCACTATGTTTGTATCCTTTGGATAAATACCGAGTAGTACAATTGCTAGGTTGGGGGTAGCTCTATTTTTAACTTTTTGAGGAACCTCCATACTCTTTTCCAGAGGGGCTGCACCAGTTTGCATCCCCACCAACAGTGTGAGAGGGTTCCCCTTTCTCTGCATCCTCACCAACATCTGTTGTTTCCTGAGTTGTTAATTTTAGCCATTCTGACTGGTACGTGGTGGTATCTCATTGTAGTTTTGATTTGTATTTCCCTGATACCAAGTGATGTTGAGCATTTTTTCATGTGTCTGTTGGCCATCTGGATGTCTTCTTTGGAGAAATGTCTGTTCATAACTTCTGCCCATTTCTTGACTTGGATTTTTGTTTTTTTTGGGTGTTGAGTTTGATAAGTTCTTTATAGATCTTGGATACTAGCCCTTTATCCGATAAGACATTTGCAAATATCTTCTCCCATTCTGTCGGTTGCCTTTTAGTTTTGTTGACTGTTTCCTTTGCTGTGCAAAAGCTTTTTATCTTGATGAAGTCCCAATAGTTCATTTTTGCTTTTGTTTCCCTTGTCTCTGGAGACATGTCTAGCAAGAAGTTTCTGCGGCCGAGGTCAGAGAGGTTGTGGCCTGTGTTCTCTTCCAGGATTTTGATGGATTCCTGTCTCATACTTAGGTCTTTCATCCATTTTGAGTTTATTTTTGTGTATGCTGTAAGGAAACAGTCCAGTTTCATTCTTCTGCATGTGGCTGTCCAATTTTCCCAACACAATTTGTTGAAGAGACTGTCTTTTCTCCATTGGGTATCCTTTCCTGCTTTGTCGAAGATTACTTGATCATAGAGTTGAGGGTCCATTCCTGGGTTCTCTATTCTGTTCCACTGATCTATGTGTCTGTTTTTGTGCCAGTACCATACTGTCTTGGTCACTACAGCTTTGTAATACAGCTTGAAGTCTGGAATTGTGATGCCTCCAGCTTTGGTTTTCTTTTTCAGCATTCCTTTGGCTATTCGGGGTCTTTTTTGGTTCCATACAAATTTCAGGATTGTTTTTTCCAGCTCTGTGAAAAATGTTGATGGTATTTTGATAGAGATTGCTTTGAATGTGTAGGTTCCTTTGGGTAGGTAAGACATTTTAACAGTATTTGTTCTTCCAATGCATGAGTGTGGAATGTTTTTCCATTTCTTTGTGTCTTCCCCAATTTCTTTCACAAGCAATCTATAGTTTTCAGAGTACAGATCCTTTCCCTCTTTGGTTAGGTTTATTGCTAGGTCTCTTACGGTTTTTGGTGCAATTGTAAATGGGATCGATTCCTTGATTTCTCTTTCTTCTGCCTCATTGTTAGTGCTGACTTCTGTGCATTGATTTTATATCCTGCGACTATGATGAACTCCTGTATCCGTTCTAGCAATTTTTGGGTGGAGTCTTTTGGGTTTTCTACATAGACTATCATGTTGTCTGCGAAAAGTGGAAGTTTGACTTCTTTGCCAATTTTGGATGCCTTTTCTTTCTTTCTTTCTTTCTTTCTTTCTTTCTTTCTTTCTTTCTTTCTTTCTTTCTTTCTTTTCTTTCTTTCTTTCTTTCTTTTCTCTTTCTTTCTTTCTTTTCTCTTTCTTTCTTTCTTTCTTTCTTCCTTTCTTCCTTTCTTTCTTCCTTTCTTCCTTCCTTCCTTCCTTCCTTCCTTCCTTCCTTCCTTTCTTTCTTTCTTCCTTCCTCCCTCCCTTCCTTCCTTCCTTCCTTCCTTCCTTTCTTTCTTTCTTTCTTTTTGTCTGATTGCTGAGGCTAGGATTTTCAGTACTATGTTGAACAACAGCAGTGAGAGAGGACCCCCCTGTGGTGTTCCTGACCTTAGGGGAAAAGCTCTCAGTTTTTTCCCATTGAGGATGATGTTAGGTATGGGTTTTTCGTATATGGCTTTTATGATATTGAGGTATGTTTCTTCTATCCCTACACTGCAGAGAGTTTTTATCAGGAATGGATGCAGTATTTTGTCAAATGCTTTTTCTGCATCTAGAGGATGTTATGGTTCTTGTTCTTTCTTTTATTAATGTGGTGCATCACATTGATTGATTTGTGGATGTTGAACCACCCTTTTAGCCCAGGAATAAATCCCACTTGTTCGTGGTGAAACTCCTTTTATGGTACTGGTGGATCCTATTAGCTAGTATCTTGGTGAGAATATTTGCATCCATGTTCATCAGGGATATTGGTCAGTCATTCCCCTTTTTGGTGAGGTCTTTGTCTGGCTTTGGGACCAAAGTAATGCTGGCCCATGAGTATGATTCTTAAGTTAAGGGCAAACAACACAGAACATTAAAAACATAAATTTTAGAACAATAGGGAGAAGAAGAAAACACTGTTCAATAGAAAGGACTTAGTGGATATAAGAGAAATGAAAAGGAAATCTGTAATATAATCTGATTCCAGGTATTTCACAGAAGCTTATTCATCAGTGTAAATTCATTTAGTCCAACCTTAAGAAAATCAGATTTCCTCTTGTTTTAGACACCAGTTTACCAAACATGAAGTTTTCCAGTCCCCAAGATTTTAATATTTTATGAGGCCCCTATGCTTAGCTATAAAGCAATTAGTGCC
Organism: Callorhinus ursinus; assembly: GCF_003265705.2. NCBI lineage: Eukaryota > Metazoa > Chordata > Mammalia > Carnivora > Otariidae > Callorhinus > Callorhinus ursinus. The sequence continues at coordinate 17,005,192 of NW_027397095.1, read as the reverse complement.
TATGTAGCTGGTCTCCAAATTATGGCATCCATACTTTGTGTTCTGATCCTTGCTCCAAGCACAGTCTTATGCTCTGGTCATAAAGAAACAAAGATATATACATATACCGTGTGTGTGTGTGTGCATGTGTGTTTAGTTGCTAAGGATAAATATGAACATTTTATACTTAAAAACAGCCTGTTGAAAAGAAAAAAAAAAGGAACTCAAGAAGATACTCTGGTGGCTACTCTCCTTTTGTTCACTAGAGGGAGATCATGATTCATTTTTACTCGATTGAAAAATACATAATTACAACTTTTTAAAGAAGTGAACCTGTTTTTTCCATTCTCCCTACTCTGAGCCAATATTTTCTTTCCAGGGAATCACTGTCCTTCTACTTGATCCAGAGGCTCTGGAAGTATAAAAATGTTTAAGAGGATTAATCTGTGCCCTAGGGCATAATGGAAGCTAACAAAGTTTACGTTTCTTCCTTAGGTTGTTGAGTCACAGCAGATGCTAAATGACTGCTCTAACTAGAGTCCTGCTAAGCTGGTAGCAATGGCTATCTGAGCTACAGAGGCCCCCTTCTGCGCCCCCCGCAACCCCTACTATTATTTCTGTAGCCCGGATTTAGTGAGGCAGCCAGCGGTGAAGGAAAATTTGGTTTTTCCAGTTACTGCCCCCAAAATGCTGTTTCAGTTCAACGTCTGCCAGAGCTTAGTAGCCTTCTAAATGCAATGGGAAAGCAAAAACCGCTTCTTTTTTTAAATAAAGATTTTACAGTTGTGATATTCGAGGGTATCATTTGATTCCCTAAATGTAGGCATGTCTAGAAAGTAAGGAGCGTAGGAAGGATCAAAAGAAATATTCACAACCTGCAGATTAAGAATATAAATTATGATTCAGTAAGGGGACAGCGTTTTCCTGATAGAACTGGTCAGAGACTCAGGAAGTGCAGGGAGCCTTTGATCTTTTCACCAACAGGACACCTTGGGACACAGTAGGTTTAACTACACTCAGGTGAGGCTAGAACCTGAGATGTCTGGAAGGGGGCAGGTGCTGGAGGGAAGACCCAGCTTCTGTTGATAAAAATAAGCCCGGCTGGGAAGGAGGAGGTGCAAAGGACTGCCTTATTTCCAACCTGAGAGGGAGGAAGCCAAAGGGTGGGCTTGTATGAGAGTGGCTATGATATTGGCTGGTAGGGGAGTGCACATTTTTTTTTTTTAAGACAACACTTATTGACTGCTTTCTCTGTACCACAAGTATTAAAAACAACCATGTCGATATAGCACCTTAGATGTGTTGAAAAAGCATCACTTTTGGAGAATACTTTTCTCTTGTTCTTTCCTTAGCTAAGCTTCTAGGAGTGTGGTTTTCAGAATAGGCAGTGACAGATAGGTGTAGTCAAGGCAGGCTGTTGACATAGAAAGCATGGGTTCAGCAACAGAGGTCCCAGAGGGTGGACAAAAAAATACCCAACAAGGAGCCTTAGAGCAGCTGTTAATAACTGGGGCACCGAGTCAGCGTTAGAATTTGTAGTTAGGACGACTCGATATTTATTTATTGACGAAATCACCTAGAGCTCTTTATATCCTTCTTGACAGAATTTGTTCCCAAATTTGAGGGAGAAGCTGCTGATTAGGGACTGTGGTGGTGACCGAGGAAGATGAGAGACAGGACCTTATTGACCCAAATGTTCAGACTGGTGATACTGTTTGTTCTGCCTACCATGAACTGTGTAGCAGAGTGAGTCGTCCTCAACCCCTGGGTATACATTAGAATAGCCTCTGGTACTTTAAAAAATGTAACCATTCTGGAAAACTCTTTGGCAGGACATATAAGTTGAATATACACATACACTGCAATCTCACTCCTCGATATAAAGCAGTGTTTCCCAACCTTTCTTTTGTTATCACCCCCCCATCCCCGGCCAGGAGCCTTTTCAGACATTTTGCTCCTTATCATGCCCGCCCCTCCGTGAAACTTGGATACTTGAAGAATACGATGTTATTCCTCCCTGCTCCCACTCCTTCTTCTCTATCTCATTGCCATCCTGTTTTCTAACCTCTGCCCCATGATGAAAGCAGGAAAGGATGAATATCAAACACTAATAGCAAGCTCATCAGCTATAGGTCAGAAGTACTCATCCATAGTAGCTTATCTTCTCTTGCCCCTTTCAAGTTAGACCAAGCAACCTCTGCCCTCTAGACTCTCTCCATGGACTCCGAGTACATAGTTTCATTTCTCAGAACATTTGGCATTGTTTTAGTTTGCATTTAAACTGTTTTTTTAAACATCACTCCCATGATCTGATAAGTTGGAACTTATCTTAGTATTATTTCTACTTCTGGGAATGGGATTTCTGTCTTTTCCCAGAGCTAGAGATAATATAATCTCAGACTTGAAATTGTCCTAAAGATCACCTAGTTAACTTCCCCATGTGGTGTTTGAAATTCCACTACAATATTCCTAAGGAGTTACTGAGTTTCCGCTGGAATGCCTTCTGTGATAGGCAGCTTACTGTCTCCCAGAGGTGGTCCACACCATTTTTTGTCTACTCTGACTGTTGGAAATGATTTGATAGCCTCTGGAGGCCTTCCAGCTCTAGGATTCTATGATGATGATAGTTTTATTATTCTCTGAGGCAGTGCTACTTAAAGCAAGGCCTGTGGACCCCCTACATGTGGATCATCTAGAAGTTGTGACAGATGAAGCTTCCTAAGCCTCCCCCGAAGGCCATGAGGCTATGAGTCAGTAGAGCCCTTCTCCATTTCTTTAGGGTACAGATGGTGATAACACCTTTCCTTTGAATTGGTCCCACCTGGATGTGGATGTACATGGAAGCAGGAGTGCAGGGGACAGAGTATGATTTGCTCTCAACTCAGAGCCTCTAAGATGACCATACCCTTTCCTTTTTTTCTGGGACTGATATACTGCCCTACATTTGGTGGCTGTGTTTGGTGCCAAGCCCTAATTTTCTTTGCTCTGGCTCTACTCTTCTCAGAGTGGTTCTAGTCTTCCTTCCTGGGATATTATGAAGGCAGCAACATATGCTCTCAGTGCCTTTCTGGAAGTTCTTGTTTTAATAACTGACTAGGGAGAAATGCTTCTTTTAACTAATGATTTATGCAATTATTCAAGCTCTGGTGTTTTGTAGCATAAAAATGGACCAAGGGTTAAATTATATACCGTTCGCTTTGGGTCCATTCAAATACATGCTGCTCCAAATAAATATGCTCCATATGATACAAGTGAATCTTGGAAGCCAACATTTAGAAAGCATTACTAAATTACTCCTAGTTTTCAAATAGTTTAAGTGACCTTACCCAAGAAAGCATCTTATTATCAAAATAAAATTCTGGGGTGGGGGGCATATTTTCCTAGCGAGTTCCCAAAGGAATATAGAAATTATAAAATGTTTGTCACTCAGCTGAAGTTGGTCATCGGCATGCAGGAGATCGCTTGTCACATCTCAGCCCTAATGCCAAACATGTCATGTGAAGGCATTAATAAATAATCTGTCAGCAGCAGCAGGTGGAGTGGAAGTCGTGGCTGTGTGGATGTTCTCCTATTCATCTTAATCTGCCAGTTGGAAAGGCAGCAAGGTACCGATGAAGTCCTGAGCCAGACCCAGTGGTTGACATGCAACAGCTCAGGACAATCCCTCTCCTATGCCTTTCCTCCAGTGACACAGTCCCACCAATGCTCAGACGTAGGTACAGGAACTGGAAGCTTTGAAAAGCACTTCTCTTTGCTAAGGCAAACTTGGGGGTCAGATGATTTGGGCAGCCACTTTAGTTACTTCTGCCTAAAGAGGAGACACATGATTTTTACTACATGGAAAACATAAAATGGAGAGTTTTCAGAACTTTCTTTTTTTTTTTTTTTTTTTTAAGATTTTACTTATTTATTTGAGAGAGAGGTGGAGATAGCAACAGAGAGCATGAGCCAGGGAGGAAAGGGAGAAGCAGGCTCCCCGCTGAGCAGGGAGCCCAAGGTGGGGGCTCCGTCCCAGGACCCTGAGATCATGACCTGAGCCGAAGGCAGTCGTTTAACTGAGTCACCCAGGCGCCCCCAGAACTAATGTTTCCGATCAGATTTAAATTTCTCACATCAATCAAATTGTTAAAAAGGGAACAAATTCTGACAATTTAGTTAGCACTAAGATTTGAACTCTCTAGCTTGATCAAACACAGAAAATCTAATTAGCAAGCTTGGTGATTTGGTCATGGCCTGAATTTAATGTGAAAAGCATTGAGTTTTAATAGGCTGCATGTTTCAATTTGAATTATCTAGCTCTAAATATATTCAGGAACATTTGAGAGAATATTTACAGATACTCGTTAAAAAAAAGTTTCCCTATGGCTTGAATGTAATTGACTGGCTTTGTGAAGAGACTGGTGATATTTGAGAATTTTGAAGACTCATGGGAATGTTTAATATCTGAGTGGAGATTAATTCAAAAGTTTGGAGAAAGAGATTTGAAAATGCGAAAAGAAAGATTTCATGATTACTAGAGTAATTTGGTTTGTTTAAAAAGATCATTTACAGTGTTGATATGGGGCACCTGGGTGGCTCAGTTGTTAAGCGTCTGCCTTCGGCTCAGGTTATGATCCCAGGGTCCTGGGATCGAGCCCCGCATCGGGCTCCCTGCTCAGTGGGAAGCCTGCTTCTCCCTCTCCCACCCCCCCGCTTGTGTTCCTGCTCTTGCTGTCTCTGTCAAATAAATAAATAAAATCTTAAAAAAAGAAATAAAGTATTGATACGAAGTTATGTCAGCAGGGATGTTTTGCTCATCCTTGACATTTGCAACTCTGGACATCTTGAGGGCATTAAATAATCCGGGCTTAAAAGAACATCAACGCAATGTGGTCTAACCAAAGATTGTAAAAGGGGAGGTAGGTGGGAGAACGTACTGGCTTTGAAAAGTACAGGCAAAAGTGTTAATGATATTTATGGAAATAGTAGATATGACTATTAGGGCAGCAGGATTCCTAAATTTTTTTTTTTATACCAGAGAAGCAACATCTTCTAAAAATACTTGTGCTACAGTTAAAAGCATGGAAATAAGTATAAGAAGGTACCACATCCAAGGTAATTCAAAATGATAAGCCAAGATACTTTGAGGGGTTGAGTCACTAGCTTGGGGATGTGTAGCTTGTGCCTACTGTGGGCTGATGAGGCTCACCTGTGTCACAAGGGCCAGCTCAGAGGCGTCATCCACGGCCCCTTTTTTATAGTCCTTACTGGCTGCATCATAGTGGTGAGCTTCCCTCCCTAGAGGGACACCACATTCTCATCCTATGGAGGGCTTGTAGCAGAATCGGACAGGACACGCCAGCCTTGGAACAGGCAGGAAGGGAGCAGAGTGTACCTCCTGACCCATGCATCAAAGAGGAAAGAGAGGTCTGAATTAGGCTATTCACTGGCAAGAAGGTGTTGATTTTGGAGGTGGAGTATGGGGGGAGCTTGTAGTAGAGGGAACAAAAGCACAACTATTTAAATTTGTTCTAGGCACAAAAGGAGGCTTTGAGTAAGGTTAGAAGCAATTCTGATCCACAAAGCCTGTGACTTAACAATTATTTTGTTCTTCTGAGAAAATTTTCTCACCTTGCTTGGGGACCCTGATTGGCTCATTCTATTAAAGTAGCAGTTGTAGACGGCAAGAAGTATGAGCAAGATGAGGCACGGGCAGCCAGAGCGGTGGCAGAAGAGTCCCAGAGGCGTAGTGGCTGGGGCGCTGTTTACATAGACATTCTTTGTAAGACAGTAGAGGTTTGGCAAGTAAAAGAGAACTCCTTGGTGACATAATGCAGCCTAGTTACCCTGACAGGACCCACCAGCATCTAGCCAGGCAGCACTTCAATTATGCAAAGTACAGTCTAACTTACTCATGACAAAGTAACACAAAGGTGACCAGAGGCACGAATTCTTACAAATCCTCAATCACCTCCCGTAAGTACGTAACTGCAATAAAAGCCCCTGATGAAAATATAAGTTTGAAGTAAGTGTTAAAAAGGAAATCATAGCAGCCTGGACTTTTAGTCTCTTCTATTACCTAATTAACTTTCCATTCATTGTTCCTTCATTTTTTATTTATCAAATATTAATTTAGTGTGTACTACATACTAAATAATGTACCAGGCAATAGAGAGACAGGAATAATAAATACACAAATAAATAAATAAATAAATAATCAATCAATCAATCAATCAATCAATCCCTGCTTTTGGGACTTTACTGCTTGATAGAAAAATCACACAAGTAAATAGATATGCATGTCATTGTGATCAGGTGCTATGATAAAGATACACATTGAATACTAGGGGTGCAGAAAAGGAGTGTGGAGGGGAGGAAAAGTAATTTTCCCTTTATCTTTCTAGGTTCTTGGCTGAGATTCCTCTGTAATAAAAAGATTAACAGGAGAAAAACACAAACAGAAGTTCAATAACATGTATATCTCCTGTGTAAATGGGACATACCCAGGAAACCTGAGCCACTCCCTCAAACGGCCCAAGCCATCCCCTTATACACCATCACAAGCTAAAGACAAGAGAAAATGATGGGGCAGCGGCAGGGGGTGGGGGGGTCCAGTTATGGGAGGTTTCCAGGAAAAGCCCAGTAAACAAGGGTATAGCTGTTATGCAGATTTAGGTTGTTGTCTTTGTCTTCTCCATTGATAAAGAGTTTCTAGAGATTTAGAGCCATCTTCCTCTCTCTGGTATAGTCAGAAAGACACCCTTATAAACGGAGATTTCCCTTGTAAATGTTAATTTCTCTTACAAAATGGTAACTTCTACTCAGTTTTCAGAGCTTCTTACTGTGTCTGCCATTTCTTAAAAACAATCAGCCTAAAATAATCCTCATGCCCAGGAGGCATATTTTGGGGTGGCAAATTCTGCAACTATTCAAGAGTCAGGGAAAGCTTCCTGAAGAAATTTATGTTTGCGTTAAGTCTTGAAGGAAACGTTAAGAGTTAGCTAGCCAGACGGGAAAAAAAGTAAAGGATTAGAAATGTGGGCTAATTCTAGGCAGAGGGAACAGCATGACTAAGAGTACAGATATGAAATAGTGTAATACATTCAGGGAAGTGCAAGCAGTTCAGTGTGGCTAATGCATGGAGGGCACACAGAGGAGAGGTGGGAAATGAGACTAGCAAGGTTGATAAGGATTGGTTCAGGAAGGGCCTGTGCTCTATATTAGTGCCTTACCTTTATTCTGAAATCTATGGGCAGTCATTGAAGGGAAGTGATATGATCAGATTGTATTTCAGCAATTTCAAATGGGAGCTCTATGGGAGAATAGATTCCCTAGGGCCAAACTATGACCAGGTCTCACAGGGTGATCTTGTTTCTCTTATTGCCAAGATGGTGTCTTCACTGTTTCTTCTTTGCACTGCTTACATTTAAAATCTGTCATTATGGGGCACCTTGGTGGCTCAGTCAGTTGAGCACCCAGCTCTTGGTTTTGGCTCCGGTCACAATCTCAGGGTCGTGGGATTGAGCCCAATGCCAGGTTTCGTGCTCAGCATGGAGTCTGCTTGGGATACTCTCCCTTTCCCTCTGCCCCTCTCCCTGTTCATGCTCTCTCTAAAATGAATACATAAATCTTTAAAAAGAAGATTTAAAATCTGTAGTTATAAGAATTGGGTGAAGAAGAGGGGAACGGACCTTCCGAAAGACTCACAAATCTCTCGCTTGAAAGACTAGATAGATATTGATGTCATTAATGGACAGGGAAAGCAGGAGAGGGAGAAGTTCAGTTTGAGACATGTGGAATTTGCAGGACCTTTAGAGGATCCAAATAGAAATATTCAGGACACACTTGGATGAGTGGGTTTTGAGCTTGAGAGAGATGGCTGGACTGGATGCTGCAGCTGACAGGTACTAGTTGAAGGTTTATGTAAGTGAGTGTATGTAATATGGGGAGAGCATAGAGCTGAGATCCAAGTCCTGGGTAATGACAACATTTAGTTGAGAAGCAAAAGCAGTGCTTTCCAAAGTGTTATAGGACACAGCCATACAGGTAGAAGCAAAACCATCAGTGGCAAGGAGGGAGTTTGGAGGCAGAGGGAACAGTCAACACTGGGCAAATGCTTCAGACATCAAACAAAATAAGGGCAAAAAAAATGCTTACTCAAATTGGAAGTATGGAGGTTATTGGTGACCTTTAAAAAAGTTTCAGTGAAGAGGTAATGATACAAACCAAAAATCAGTAGCTGGAGGAGTGATGGAAAGTGAGGAATTAGAGACTGCTCTTCAGGAAATTTGGTGGAAAAAAAAGTGGCAGTAAATAGGATTGCAGCCAGAAGGGTAGTTGAGGTTGAGGGAGGATTGTTTTTTAGATGGAAAACACTCGAGCACATTCATATTTTGAGAGGAAAGAATAAGTCGGCACAGAGAATTATCAAAGGTAAGAGAGAAAAGGGGTAGAAGTGATGGGATAAAGTCAGGCCTTCAGGAAGAGGAGAACGGGCTGATGTCAAGGAGATGGGCATCCGGGGGGAAGGATCAGTCTCAAATGGTGCAGGAACATTTGTCCCACTGAGACATGAGGTCAGAATGTGTGGAAACTCAAGTAATTCCATAGGTGGAGAAGGAGCAAGCTGAGGAAGCTCTCGTCTGACAGCCTTGATTTTCTCAGGGAATAGAAAGCAAAAGTTGCCTCTGAAAGTGAGGTAAGAGGAAGCAGTCTTTGTCGTTTGAGGGGAGCGGCAGCTATGAAGCATTCCCCTATTGAGGGGAATAGGAGAGGGTGATATTTAGGGATAGAAGGTTCACTGAGCCTGGAGATCACGGGTCTGTGGTGTGATTTTATCCAGCAGCATTCATCACCCTGGAGAAGCTGAATGGTTGGATGGACTCAGGGACGTGGTTTGATGAGCGGGGTTGAGAGAATGACAAAGGGACAAAAATACCATGAAACTAATTTCAAGAGAGGCAGGGACAGGATGGGCCATGGGAACAAAGTAGACCAGAAAGGGACTGACAGATACTGAAAATCGGGGAAAGGTCAAGGGACTAAACATCTGGCTGAGAAGTGATGGTAGATTTCTTAGAAATAAAGGGAGAAACATCTGTACCAATATGAGGTTATGGTAAAACAAAACCAAACACGAAAACAGAAAAGTAGAATATTGGCATTAAAATTTTCTTTTATTTAATCTTTTAAAGATTATTAATTTACTTATTTGAGAGAGAGCAGAAGCAGGGGATGGGGCATACAGAGGGAGGAGCAAAGTCCCCGCTGAGCAGGGAGCCTGTCACCAGCTCGATCCCAGGACCCCGAGATCCTGACCTGAGCCTAAGGCAGACGCTTCACCGACTGAGCCACCCAGGTGCCTCCCTTATTTTATTTTTTAATGTAATCTCTACCCCCAATGTGGGGCTCGAACTCATGACCCCAAGATCAAGAGTCGCATGCCTTACTGACTGAGCCAGCCAGGCGCCCCCCAAATTTTTGTGGGTAGAACATTTCTGTTGCTAAAGAGTGGATTGCCAAAGTGGAGGTGATCCGTCTTGCAGCTGAGCAAGTCCAGCAACTGTGAGGCCAAGGAGTTAAGGTCATCCTCGTTTAATGACAGGATTGAAGTCAAAAAGGAAACAGTGAACCTCGAAGTCCTCATTAATGTGGAGGAGCATGATTAAGCAACAACAATGCAGAGGTACAGGTAGAGGGTCAGAAACACATATCCTACAGAGGCCAGACAGGCACTGTCCGTGAGTGAAAAGAAGGTAGATTGAAGAGAGTGATGCATCGCATCTACAGGAAGCAGGCCCTACTCAGCTCCAGTGACAGTTGCCGTTTGGAAAGACAGGCCTAAAATTGCTAGAAATTTCCATTTTTAAAAGAAACTTCAAATCCTTCCTAACAAAGGTGAAATCTCTCATTTCCCGATATTGGCAACGAATTTTAAAAAATCCCGTGAGGGCCAAAGCCTATCTTTCAGTGTGAACCTAGCACACAAGCCGTGGGTTTGCACCTCTAGGATAGAAGATATGAGACGCAAAGCAAAACAGACATTTAAACAATGGTGAATATCTACTCCCCCCGCGTCCCCAGGCCACAGCAGTTATTACTAATTTGATCAGGTATCCGACAGGGTTTCAGGAAGCGACTACCAATCTGTTGGATTTGGCATGCAAGATAAAACCTAATTAGCCATAACATTTGTATCATTTTCAAGAAGGTTTCTGAGTCTTTGAACTTGCTTTGGTCTTTGTAAAAAGGAACAGGCGTGCTGTAATGTTCCAATCCAGTTTTGCCCTCACAGGATTTTCAGGTGGACTTTCTTGTTGAATGTATGCTTTGTATGTTTTCAGAAACCTCTTCACACCAGTAACTGTGTGTTTAAAAAATTTCCAGTCATGTGTTCAGAGGTCCTGAGTGAGAACTAGTGTAATGTTGAAGGTGAACAAACGAAACCTTTACATCTATTCCCAGGTATGTCTGGCTTTTGGCAGCTTTGCCATTAATAGTTGAGAGCCTGGTTGCTGCCTGGAACACTGGAGGGTTGTTAAACAGCTCTCTGCCCTTTAAAAAGAGTAGGAGATGAGGCATGAATCGAAAATGCCATGCATGTTTAGCTATATGGTTTATTAACTCATTTACTGAAGTGTGTGCTTGTGTTCTGTGAAATCTTTTTAAGCTTACGCATTCTTGCTATTGAGTGATTTTCTTTGGGGGCATTTAAATACCCGGATACCTCATTCATATTCCAATACCTCCTTTAGCACATTCCGACTTTCCTTTATAAGCAAAACCCGCTCTTTCTTTGCAAGGAACTGTTTTCAGCTCCTCACCCCCACGCTCTTAGCCAGCTGTGTCGGCGGCCTCCGCTGCAACCCCCCAGGCCAGATTCACGTGGCGGGGGGGGGGGGGGAGCACAGCTGAAGCTGGAACGGCGAGCTGCCTTAGCTGCCAAAGTCCACTTGATTCTGACGCAATGCGACTGCATTCTCCATTTGTAATTTGTTCCTGTTCTGCTCTTGGTTTTCAGCTTTTACCCCTGTTCCCCACCCTTCCCCCCGTGTCCCCCCAGTCTCCCCCCTCCCCCGCCCCTCCTTCCTCTGTTCCTGAAGGAGGCTACTTGCTTGACCCCCGAGGGCTTCCAATTTGCCTATTTTGCCGTGACTCACTGCTTATCCCGATCGTGCTCACACTTGCTCCTAAGAGGCCGCCTGATCGGCTCGTGACCTGCCCTCCACCCATTGCTGTCTCTGGCTCTGGATCCTGTTGTCTGGCTCCGGCTGCCTGCCTGACGCAAGCTGCCGTACTGCCGGGTGTGTTGTGAATTCGCTGATTTTCTGTGGCACCTGAAACAATATAAGCAGAAGAATTCTCCCCAGTTCTCCCTGTGAGATGTTCCGTGTCAAAAATCTCAAACTAAACTTGCCGTGTAAGCAGCAAACGGTACTTTAGTTCAATGCCAGAGTCAGGTTAAGACTGGGGAAGGGGATGGAGCGGCCCTTGCCCGGACATAGCCGGCGTTCTTGTTTAGGACGGTTCATAGGTGACGAGCCACCTTTTAAGTTCAGGTGGGATGTTTGCATTATGTGTGTTGTTGTAGATGACATTTTGCATCCCAGCCTTCTTGGTAATCAAGCTTTCATAGTCCTTGGGGGATGAGAAGATAGACCTTCAAGGGATGATGGCTCCTTAACAAATCAATGGGCTTTGGAGAAATATGCTGAATTTTCATCTGCCACTTTTTTTTTTTTGGTTTTGTTTTCAGAAATAGCACATACTGTTATTGTCTGTTTACTTATGAATGAAAATATTTCCATCCTCATTAGATGATCTGGATCAGTTTGCTTTTTATCCTCCTTGTAGTCGAATTCATCTTCATTTGGTCTGCATTTTAGGGCATGTCAACACTGTGCCAAATATGATAGATACCTTGAAATGTCAATTTGCCATTTCCATTTTTATTGTACAGTTGGGCCATTAGGATCCCACTACTACTACTAACAATAATAGCTAACATGATTGAGTTCTTGCTATGTCCTAGATACAGCATTATGGGCTTTATTTGGGTTATCTAATCTCAACTGCCACGATAATGTGGGTTTTGTTTTTTTTTTAAGATTGTATTTATTTATTTGAGAGAAAGAGTGGGAGAGAGAGCAGGAGCAGGGGAAGAGGCGGAGGCAGAGGGAGAGCAAGAAGCAGGCTCCCCGCTGAGCAGGGAGCCCAACTCTGGGCTGGATCCCAGGACCCCGGGATCATGACCTGAGCCGAAGGCAGACGCTTAATTGACTGAGCCACCCAGGTAAAATGTTACCCACATTTTACAGTCGAGGAAACTGAAATACAGAGAGATTTGCTAATTTGCTCAAGGTTGCAAAGCCGAATTAGTAACAGACCTGGAATTTGAACCCAAGTTTGTAAGGATCCCAAAGTCTGAGCCTCTGAACATTATTGAAGACCATTTCTCATAGGAATAATTTTGTTTTTAAAATTTTTCTTTGTTTCTACATTTCCCCTCAAAATTAAGTACCTCTTTCACCCTATCATGTGGTCATATTTAGATATAATACCTCCTCTTACTAAATTAATACATGCTTGCAAATGTATTATGCACCAGAGGGGGTTTAACTAGAAATGAAGAAATGAGGGCCTATCGCCAAAATGCCTGGGATCCTACGCTGGTTTTGCTGCTTATTATCTGTGTGACTGAGAAAATTACTTTCTGAGCCTCAGTTTCCTTAGCTGTATAACTAGTACCAGCATTTAGTTCATTTGGTAGTGGTGAGGATTAAATGAGATAATACATATAAAGTACTTGTGATAGTGCCTGCTTATAATATGGGCTCAAAAATACCTTGAATTTATAGATGACTTAAACATTTCAGGTTATAATTACAGCCCAATTATTTTTCCTTTGTTCCATTCATCGATCCATCCACCCATACATGTATTCATTCACCCTTGTGTTCACTGATTCATTTTGCAAACCTATGTTGTGTTCTCTGAGCAAGGTTTTCCCATCTACAGAGAGTAAAATTCTGTAAAATCTTCAGGGGTTCAGTTCTTTTGCTAGAACTCCTGCTTGGAACAGGAGGTTGTACATGAATGTTTTGATTAATTTCTGGAAGAAAACTGGGACTTTGCACGTGCCAAATGGCACTACAGAACATTCGCATTACCAAAGTGCTTGTGGAAGACCATTTTCCACTTGCCATCTCTCCAGATATTGACAAGGTTAGACACTTCAGAGATCTAATTTTATGGAGACTCCTAAAAGTGCCGTACAGGAGGTAAGAAATCGTCTCAAGTGCTGTCATTCTCAAATGATGACTTCATTATAATCTAGATAACAGAAGAAAATGACCTTCCTATGGCATGGTAATGGTTCTCATGAAGAGTTGGTATCTAAATACTCGTGAAGGACCTTGGCCATGAAATTAGTTCTTTGGAATAGGACCATTGGGCAAATGTGTGGGCTCTAGCACTAGACAGATATTGTGGTCATGCATGTGATTTAGGGAAACTCTCTGACCTTCACATATGAGAATATATCACTAAGATCCCAGGAGCCCTGGCCTAATGATGGCAAGAAGGCTGGTGTCTGCTGTGAGATCCTGTTTGTACTGGTAACAGATTTAGATAAACATCTGTGGGTTTTTCAGGAAGTGACTGTGAATCTCTGGCCCAAAGAGGCTGGAACTAAGAAGAAATAGAGGCAATTGGTAATGGAGAGCTTTAGGTTTTTTAAAGTACTACCAAGTCAGGGGCGCTGGGGTAGCTCAGTGGGTTAAGCATCTGCCTTCGGCTCAGGTCATGATCCCTGGTTCCTGGGATCGAGCCCCGCCCGCATCGGGCTCCCTGCTCGGTGGGAAGCCTGCTTCTCCCTCTCCCACTCCCCCTGCTTGTGCTTGCTCTCTCCCTCTCTCTCTGTCAAACAAATAAATAAAATCTTTGAAGAAAAAATAAAGTACTACCAAGTCAAGCTCTACTGAAGTGTTCTCAGGGGACTGGACTCCACTGACATTGTTAGTAAATGTCTAATACTTTTTTTTTTTTTTTTTTAAGTAAACTCTATGCCTGATGTGAAGCTCAAACTCATGACCTGGAGATCAAGAATCACATGCTCCACCGACTGAGCCAGCTGGGCGCCCCAAGTGTTTAATACTTCTAACTGGTTTGATTCAGGTGTGCTGGATTAGGGCTTGCTTCACAAATATCATGCCAGATACTATGGCTATTTTCATCTTAATTTGAAGAAACTCTTTTAGGATAGGCAACACAACTACCCGTTGTCAAACGTTACTTTGCACTAGTAGAAGGCTACACTGGGGAAGAGTCACCCCAAACTTATTTCTGCACATTCTGTTCCCCACTGCCTGTAGTGTTCTTCCTCCACTCTTTTCTTGGCTAACTCCTTCTCATCTTTCAAATCTCAGCTCAAACATTTCTTCTTCAGAGAAGTCATCCCTGACACTCATTGAAAGCTTACTCAGGACCTGGGAACTACACTAAGCTATTTATATGCCTCACCTAATTATTTTCCCTGCATTAAATAGGAAACATTTGATGCTTAGAGGGATTAAGTAACTTGCCAAAAGTCACATGGAAAATAAATGGTACTACAGCCTGTGGATGGAATTACTTAGGTCAGCAGTCCAGTGATAGGAATGAGCAAAAGATACTGTCAACTGGGTGATCAGAGATTTGTGGCTACAGATCTTACCTCCTTCCAGATAAGCACAAACCTAGGAGGCTGATTTAGGCTAGCATGCAGCGTTTAGAGTTTCGAGGCTGGGTGGTGGTGAGACAGGACTTATCCTTGGGCAATTACAAAAGAAAGCATCTTATGCCTTCTGAGAGAAATTAAAATCGAAAGCCAGGCAGATCAACCAATGCCATAGAAGTGAGGCAGAGAGGGAGGATGCAGGTATTTGTTCCATTCTTCATTCGGCAAGGACTTAAGGCATTATTCTAGTCCCTGAGGATACAGAGGTGTATAATACAGGTGTATTACTTTCCTTGGGGAACTTACATGTTAGTGAGGCAATGGGACAGTAGCTGGGGAAATCATCAAAAATTCCAAGTTTGAAAACTGTAGAGGAAATCAAGGGATGAGGGAATATTGAGCAAGTCCCTGAGGTGCAATAACGTGAGGATAGGTAAGGCTTATAGCTTCCTGCAGCTTTGACTGCGTCCTGGGAAGGAAAACTGGTAAGGGTTCTAAATCGGTTTCAAGAATAATAATCACAGGGGCGCCTGGGTGGCTCAGTTGTTAAGCATCTGCCTTCAGCTCAGGTCATGATCCTGGGGTCCTGGGATAGAGCCCTGCATCATCGGGCTCCCTGCTCAGCGGGCAGCCTGCTTCTCCCCCTGCCTGCTGCTCCCCCCTGCTTGTGCTCTCTCGCTCTGTCAAATAAATAAATAAAATCTTAAAAAAAGAATAATAATTGTAATTACCATTTATTAATCTCTACTACGTAAAAGTCACTGTGCGAGGCACCTCACATACATTATCTACCTGCGCGATAGCATTATCCCCATTTTACAGATAAATTGACTGTGGCTCAAACTTGTTGAATAATGGCCCGAGATTAAACAACTGCAAATAGCAGATCTGGAATTCAAACGTGGAGTTTTGATTCCAACATCGGATTTTTTTCAGAGATGACGTGCTGATTCTCCAAACATTCCAGCGCAGATGAAAAGATGTCGAACTTTGTTAGTCATCAAGCAAATGAAAATTATAACCACAACGAGATAACCCTTCATACTAATTAGAATGGCAAAAGTGAAAAATCTGACCATACCAAGTATTGTTTCAGATATAAGGCACTCATACTCTGCTGGTGGAAATGTACAATGGAACACATTTTGTAAAACAGTTTGGCAGTTTCTTATAAAATGAAGCATATATCTACCATATGACACAACCAATTCTCTTCCTAGTTATTTGTTCTAGAGAAATAAAAACATATATCTGTACAAAGATTTGTGTGCAAATGTTGATAGCAGTTTTTTATAATAGCCTCAAACTGGGAACAAACCAAATTTCCATCAATAAGCAAATGGATAAACAAAGCATGGTATATCCCTGAAGCAATATGAAGGAATGAACCATCAGTCATGCAACAATATGGATGTCTTAAAAACAGCATGCTAAACAAAAGAAGCCAATGTCAAATACAGCACATACTATGCGATTTCATTTACACTAAGTTCTAGAATAATAAAAACTATGTTTACAGAAATAAGATTAGTGCCTGCCCACGTGGGTGGGATTGACTGCAAAGGCACTTGAGCATGAGAGGATTTTCTTTGCTGATGGAAATGTTTTATATCTTGGTCAAGGTGTTGATTACACAGACATATACACTTGTCAAAACTCATCAAATTGTATATTTAAAAAGTGTATTTTATTTTCTGTAAATAGTACCTCAATTGAGTGGGTTAAAAAATGCCAATGCAGTATGACACATGCAATAGGATCACATGGGGGGGTACAAGATAGAGGTACCCAATTCAGCTTGGTATGTGCGTGGTGGGGGAGACTTCCGAGGACACCTTGGCCAACTTTGAGTAAAACAGTATAGATTAGTCAGGTGAAGATCTGGGGAAAGAGCATTTGTGGTTGAGAAAATAGTTGGTTTAAAGTTGGAGGCATGAGAGATGATATCATATTTGTGGAGCTTTAAGTAGCTTCCTTTGGTAGGGACATAAGATGCCTGTGAAGTAGATGCCAGGATCAGACTAAAGAGGAAGGTCAGGACCAGGTGGCCAAATGAAGACAGACATTTTATGTTGTGCAAAGAACAAATATTAAAGTCATGATAGAATTGGAGATGAATCTCTTTGGAAAGGATAGATACAGGAAGTGTTAGGACTGAGGGCTAATCTGTATCTGTAATGATATAATCTATATGTAATTATTTTCAAGGTTGATGCTAAACTTTGCTAGCTAAAGATTAAAGAGTTAGCCTTTTTTTCGTATAAAAAGTCTATCAGTCCAAATCTTAGCATTCGATGGGAAATAGCAAAATTAACAGCAGAAGTAGAAAGGCCATGATAAAAGGAAAAAAGTGATCTCTGATGGGACTTTCAATAATTGCAATCCAGAATTTGAGAATGCAGATGAAAGTTAGGATTATTATAAGCACATTGATTTTAAGTAACATCTGCATTTATACAAAGCAACATCTGCTTTACCCCTCCAATGTGTTTATAATTCCTTTGGATGGAAATACAGAGCTCTCTGACAGAGAAGCATCCAGTTGGCTTGAGAGGAAATAAATGACCGTGGGAGAAACATACTCAGGATGACCCTCTCTTCTTTAGAAAGGGGACCCAAGACTTTGCAAAAGAAGACCTTCGGGCCTGCCAAAGTAAAATTCCAGGCAAAGGTTTGCTTACAAGATGGGACAATTCAACCTTGTCAGTGCCTGACTTTTATTTGTTTGACCTTCAGTGAAAAAATGAGACTAAGCACATTTAAAAATACAAATAATTTCAAACCTCTGAAAAAGGTTGACAATTGTATTTGCTCTTTTGGATAGGCCTTTGGTTCAAACAGATAGGAAAATCATAAAAACAACACAAACCACATCTTTCTGACTTTACTATCTTGGGAATTCACCGTTTTAGTGGAATTATAGATGTGATACCTTAGTCTTTAGAGTTCTGAACTTTTATTTTATATTAGTAACTAGTTTTGCTGTTCTTATTTCTGTGGCCTAGTTTTAGCCCAAATTCAAGACAACTTCTGTAGTTTTTGACAGTCAGTCACTCTTTCCTTGAAGTTCTTCTTCCTTGTCCTTTGTGACACTATCTTCTCTTATACATCTTCCTATGTTTCAAGATCTCATTGTCAGTGTCTTTTTCAAATGGTGCAATTTCTACAGTTCCACTAGGTTTCAACTGAGGCCTCTTACATCGTGGTAGGGTTGCGGCTTTACCTTGAGGAAAACCCAGAACTTTGCAGCATTCCATTTGAATGCTGTCCAAAGATGACAATATACTAACCTGGTTAGGTCTTTGACAGCCCTCATCCTGTTGAGACTTAAAACTTAAATCAGTCAGCCCCACCGTGAATTTTATTCTTATCTTCCGCCATTGTACCAAATGCAAATATCCAGCTCTCTTTTCACTATGCTGTACTTTTCCACCTACACTGAACTTTCCATGGCTGACCCCACTCCAATCTTTTCTAATTTGCCCTCTGAAATCCTTATTCCATGATAAATGAGTCCCTTACAGGTTAAACCTCTTCAGGGAGTGCCGCCCCCAACTCAGCCTTAAATCCTCTGAGAAATAGAGATGAGAAACTCCCAAACTCTATAAAGTAGCACATGGGGATGGGAGAAGAAGAATGGAAAACAATCTGATTTGACAAAGACGACAGAATACTTCTTATGTGCTAGGCAGTTCTGGAAGTAAAATGGTGTTTCTCCTCTATTCCTAATCCAGTGTGGTTTTAGCTTGAAAACATTCACATTTATATGTAGTTAGCAACCTAACTTTATTGAATGTCAACTTTTTTTTACATTCATGGTTTTGTTCTCTATATATTGTTCAGAACCTAGTTTTTCACTTAATGTGAGGGAAATGATTTTCGATGGCATTGAATATTTTCCACAACATGGCTTGTAACAATTCCTTGGCATTTATAAAGAAGATAAAATATAATTAATTCAATCAATACTGTATTGTTAGACCTTAAATGTAGACCTTAAATGGTTAGACCTTAAATTCTTAGACCATAAATTGTTAGACCTAAATTTCCATTATAAGCTAATGCTGTAACAATCAACCTTGTACATAAATCACTGTGGGTCTACTCTGATTAGATAAGCAGATCCTGAATTCTGATTGGGGCATATTCTTAGATGTTGAACTGTTGGGTCAATTGGGTCAAAGTGTATGAACATTTTCAAGACTTTTGGTTTTTGTTCTTCTAGGAGAAATTGGTTTTTAGAATTAACATGTTTGTTTTCATTAGAAAGTTAATACATGTTCACTTTAGACAATTTGGAAAACATAGAAGAGCAAACAGAATAAAATAAAATAAATATGTAATTCTAAAGATAATCAGTATCATCACTCTAGTCTTTTTCTCCTTCTCTCTCTTATGTAAATAGAATTAGGGTAATATACATATATTTTGTAACCTAATTTTTCACTAAAGACATCATGAATATTTTTATATGTCATTAAAAAGTCTTCAGAAACATTATTTTCTGACGGCTCTATATAGGTACATTATATTAGTGTACTATATTTTACTTAACTTATCCACAAGTATAGATATTTGGTGATTTCTTAATTTATTATTATAAATAAAACTGCGATAAATATCTAGGCACATACATTTTTAGACATGTCTCTAATTGTTTCCTTTAGGAAATTCCAGAAATGGAACTGATGGATCAAACTGTGTGATTATTTTAACTGACATAATTAGAAGAGAAAGACTGTATTTGTTTCCATTCCCCCAGCAAGGTATTAAAGTGCCTGTATATCCCTTGCCCTTACAAACATAGGGTATCATACTTTAAAATCATGTTAATTTTGCAAGCAAAAATATTGGTATTAATTTGAATTTATTTGACTGTTTTTAGTTTTTCACCTTTAAGTATGACATTAGCTGTGGTTTTTCATAGACACCCTTTATCAGGTTGAGGAAGGCCTCTTCTATTTTCAGTTTTGTGAGTATTGTTATCATGAAAGGTGTTGGATTTTTGTCAAAATTTAAAAAATATTTATTGACCATAATCTACAAAAATGGAGGCAAGAATATACAATGGAGAAAAAACAGTCTCTTCAATGAATGGTATCGGGAAAACTGGACAGCTACATGCAAAGGAATGAAACTGGACCGCTTTCTTACACCATACATACGAATAAACTCAAAATAGATTAAAGGCCTAAATGTAAGACTGAAACCATAAAACTCCTAAAAGAAGACATAGGCAGTACACTCTTATACAATAGGTCTTAGCAATATTTTTTTGGATCTGTCTCCTCAGGCAAGGGCAACAAAAGCAAAATTAAACAATTGGGACTACACTAAACTAAAAAGCTACTGCACAGCAAAGGAAACCATCAACACATGAAAAGGCAACCTCCTGAATTTTAGAAGATGTTGGAAAATCGTATATCCAGTAAGGGGTTAATATCCAAAATATATAAAGAGCTCATACAACTCAACACACACAGAAAAACAATCGGATTAAAAAATGGGCAGAGGACCTGAGTAGACATTTTTCCAAAGAAGACATACAAATGGCCAACAGACACATGAAAAGATGTTTGACATCACTAATCATTAGAGAAATGCAAGTTAACACCACAATGAGGTATCACTTCACACCACTGAGAATGGCTAGTGTCAAACAGATAAGAAATAACAAGTGTTGGCAAGAATGTAGAGAAAAGGAAACCCTAGAGCACTGTTGGTGGGAATGTAAGTTGGTGCAGCCACTATAGAAAACATTATGGAGTATTCTCAAAAAATTAAAAATAGAAATACCATACAATCCAGTAATTCTACATCTGGGTATATACCCAAAGAAAACAAAAACATATATTTGAAAAAAATATATGAACCCCTATGTTTATTGCAGCATTATTTACAATACCCAAGATAATGGAAGCAAACTAAGTGTCTTCAATAGATGAATGAATAAAGAAGATGTGGTATATAGACACACAATGGAATATTACTCAGCCATGAAAAATAATAAATCGCTATTCGCAACAACATTCATGGACCTAGAGGGTTTTATGCTAAGTGAAATAAGCCAGTCAGAGAAAGACAATATTTGATTTCACTCGTATATGGAGTTTAAGAAACAAATGAACAAAGGGGAAAAAAAAAGAGAGACAAACCAAGAAATAGGCTCTCAAATATAGAGAACAAACTAATGGTTATCAGAGGGGAGGTGGGCAAGGGGGATGGGTTAAATAGGTGATGGGGATTAAGAAGGGCACTTGTGATGAGCACTGGGTGTTGTGTGAAAATGATGAATCATTAAATCCTACAGCCGAAACTAATATTACACTGTATGTTGGTAGGGAGATGGGCAGCTCAGCATGGAGCCCAGTGTGAGGCTTGAACTCACAACCCTGACATCAAGACCTGAGCTGAGGTCAAGAGTCAGACACTTAAGCAAGTGAGCCACCCAGGCGCCCCTGAAGGCATTTAACAGGTACAAACTTCTAGTTATAAAACAAATAAGTCATGGGATGAAAAGTACAGCATAAGGGATATAGTCAATAATACTGTTAAATAAATTTGTGTGGTGACAGATGGTGACTACAGTTATCTTGGTGAGCAATTTCATAATGTATAGACTTGTCGAATCACTATGTTGTACACCTGCAACTAATGTAATATTATGTGTCAAGTGTACTTCAATTAAACATAAGGAATTAAAAATATTTATTAACCAATGTATTATTTAACATTAAAATTAATTTTAACATTACAAGTGAAGCAAAATTCAAACATTGAAGATAAGGCTAAAGTCCTTTTGGCATCACTCTAAAATCTGATACTGTTCTCTCTCCCTAGAGGTGACTACATTTATCAATTTGGTGATTATCCTTAACAATATATATATTTCCATAGAAAATCTGCAGTATTATGTTTATATGTGTACAATAAATGGTATTATATATATAATTAGGCAAATTACTCTTTTTCTCTCAATTATGTCATATGTATTTTGATGTTAGTACACATAGATCCACTTTTTTTTTAATATTTTTTATTTATTTGAGAGAAAGAGGCAGAGGGAGAAGCAGACTCCCCACTGAGCAAGGAGCCTGGCATGGGGCTCAATCCCAGGACTCTGGGATCATGACCTGAGCCAAAGGCAGATGCTTAACCAACTGAACCACTCAGGCACCCCAATTCCACACAGATCTAACTTATTCTTCATAAGCCCTATGTAGTGATATGCTGTAGTTTGTTTAGTTTATCAGTATGGAAATGCTGTGGCTTATTTAAGCAGATAATTTGAATATAGCATATTTAGCCATTTTCCCTATTCTTGGCACTTAGGTTGTTTCCAGTATTTTGCTATTATAAACAAATGTTGCAGTAACCATATTTATACACATCTTTTTTTAAAGATTTTATTTATTAGAGAGTGAGCAAGAGAGAGACCAGGAGTGAGCACAAGCTGAAGGATAGGCAGAGGAAAAGGGAGAAGCAGACTCCCCACTGAGCAGGGAGCCCGATGTGGGGCTCGATCCCAGGACTCTGGGATCATGACCTGAGCCGAAGGCAGACGTTCGACCCACTGAGCCACCCAAGTTCTCCTATACATATCTTTTACCTAGGTGGTTTTGATTACTAACTACATACTGGTGGGCAACAATTTATGTTTTTTCCCTAGCCATCCAGCCCGGATGCACATTGAAGATAGTAAAATGAAATATAAATAAAAAGGTTCTGATTAATATATGTAATATGCCATATTATAGTTAGTGTGCTATTATGCAGTACATAATAATGTATTAATGTGGTGTAATTAATATGCTACATGGACTAAATCTAAGTTTTAAATGTCCATGGGACATTTACAAAGTCAGATGATACCGTAGTTTTCAAATAAAACCTCTGTACATTCTAAAAAGCACATTTTATGCCCCCCACATTCTCTGTTCACCATGCAATAAATTATATAACCCACACCTTCCTTTTTACTCCTCCATCGCCCAACAAATTAGACATGAAAACTGCTCATTTATATATAAACCTCAAATTACGGGAAAAAATTGTAACTGCAATTACAGATTATAGTGATTAGAAAATATCAATAATGAGAACTCAGCATATCACAATTTATGGAAAACATGAAAGCCAAACTCAAATTCATACTTATAAATGATTCAATCAGAAGAGGAAGGAAAATAAATGAATAAAGCACTCAACTCATGAAGTGAGAAGAACAGCAAAACAAATGTATGGAATGCAGGAAAAAAAGTGTTAACAAGATAAACTTGGAAATTATAAATTAGGAAACAGAAGTGTTGTTAAGATTAGAAAAATCCAAAAGTCATTTGTATGGAAACACATGCACACACATTCATACAAGGTTTAAGCAGATCAAATCAAGCAAAAGAAGAAACTTTTAAGATTAGGAATTACCATTGGGACATAAATATAGGTATTTTATTTTATTATTTTTTTTAAAAGATTTTATTTATTTATTTGACAGAGAGAGACACAGCGAGAGAGGGAACACAAGCAGGGGGATTGGGAGAGGGAGAAGCAGGCTTCCCGCAGAGTGGGGAGCCTGATGCGGGACTTGACCCCAGGACCCTGGGATCATGACCTGAGCCAAAGGCCAATGCTTAATGACTGAGCCATCCAAGCACCCCATTTTATTTATTTCTTTAAAGTAGGCTCTACGCCCATCGTGGGGCGCACACTCACGACCCTGAGATCAAGAGTCCCATGCTCACCCAACTGAGCCAGCCAGGTGCCCCGAGGTAAGTATTTCTGAAAAGATTTTAAAATCTGAAAATCTTGGTGAAATTAAACTGTTCTAAGCAAATATAAACCCTCAGTGCTGTCTCAATAATGAAAATCATGAACAAACCAATAATACATTTACAATACTGAAAAGCTGTCAAGTTACTATGTTCATAAAAGACTGACACAAGTTTACAGCTTTCCCCCAGCCCTCCTAAACTTCCACGGAACAATTCCTCTCTTAAATAAGCACTTTCAGGGTTAAGAACAAGATTCAAAGCTTCTTAATTTATGCCTACAAAGTTAGCATAACCCTGTTAGTGAAATCTAACAAAGATAGCAGAACTAAACAACATACCTATCTTATTTATGAGAGTATATGGAAAAATCCCAAATGATTTAGAACGAATGGTTTCCAGTGTTACTTTAAGAACATAACACATGTGACGGAGGAGACTGTATTTATGAAGGGCACCGGTATTTCAGTTAGGAAATCTATTAATAACATTTATCACAATTATATAAAAATGTATTAAAAAGAGAGTCAATTGAAAATTTACATCTGTTCCTGGGGTGCCTGAGTGGCTCAGTCGTTAAGTGTCTGACTTCGGTTCAAGTCATGATCCCAGGGTCCTGGGATCGAGCCCCGCATCCGGCTCTGCTCGGCGGGAAGCCTGCTTCTCCCTCTCTCTCTCTGCCCCTGCTTGTGTTCCCTCTCTCGCTGTGTCTCTCTCTGTCAAATAACTAAATAAAATCTTAAAAAAAAAAGAAGAAAAGAAAATTTACATCTGTTTCTGAATTTAAAGAAGCAAAAGATCCTAAACTCTAGGCTAGGAATACAAGTATATTTACATAATATTATAAGATTTTTCTCTAGTCAATACCTAACTTTATATCTGATAGTGAAAAATTAAGACAGTTCCACTAAAATCTGTTATCACTATCATTATTTCATTTTTTTCTCATTATACTGGAAGTTTTAGCTAATGTGACAAAAGGAGAGAAAAGTATACATATCAGAAAGAAGAACACAATAAAACAAGACAATCAGAGAGGGAGACAAACCACAAGAGACTCTTAATCATAGGAAACAAACTGAGGGTTGCTTGGAGGGGAGGTAGGTAGGGGATGGGGTAACTGGGTGATGGGCATTAAGGAAGGCATGGGATGTAATGAGCACTGGGTGTTTTATGCAATTGATGAATCACTGAATGCTACCTCTGAAACTGATAATACACTATATGTTAATTAAATTTAAATTAAAAAATTTTAAAAAAACCACAAAATTATCATTATTTACAATTGTAAAATTGCTCCCTAGTAAAACCAAGAAAACCATCTGAAAAATTACTGGAAAAATAAACAAGAGAATTCAGTAATGTTTCCAGCTGCAAAATATAGGGCAAAATTAGGTTTTATTATCTATCTACAATAATAAATAAGCACATATAATGGGAAAAATTCTATTCACCAGAGCAATAAATGTAGCAAGAAATGTGCAGGAAGTTTTATAAAGAAAGCTATTAGACTTTATGAATGTACACTGAAAGAAACATGAATAAATACAGTTTGTATGTTTTGGGTGGGAAGACAATATTGTGCTGATGCCCACTCTCTAACAAAAGATATCGATGTATATATTTAATATAATTCCAATCAAAATTCCCAAAGCTACAATGATACATGTGGTGTTGGTGTTAAAATAAACAGCCACAAAATGGGCACCTGGGTGGCTCAGTTGGTTAAGCGACTGCCTTCGGCTCAGGTCATGATCCTGGAGTCCCGGGATCGAGTCCCACATCGGGCTCCCTGCTTGGCGGGGAGTCGGCTTCTCCCTCTGACCCTCTTCCCATTCGTGCTCTCTCTCTCTCATTCTCTCTCTCTCTCAAATAAATAAATAAAATCTTTAAAAAAAATAAACGGACATAAAAATGATACAGAAGAGAAAACCCTCTACATAACCCAAACACATTTAATATTTAGTATACGACAAAACTTTCATTTGGCTTGTTTAAATATTTTTGGTTTATTCTCATGTATGTATGGTTGCAGATAGATATAGATTTGGATGTAAATGTAGATAAAGACGTAGATATAGATACAGTTTTATCCTAATTTCCTTTATTTAATGTGTATCTCTTTTATGAATCCTTTTATTGGGTTGATGGTTTTGATCCAATCTGCATTTCTTTGACTTTAATAAAGAAGTTTAAATAATTTCTTTTTGCTTTTATTTTCATAATTATTACAATTAGCTGTGCTTCTGAAATTTTATTTCGGTTAATGTTTCCTTTCCTTCTTTTAAAAAAAAATCTTAGTTTTCTACTATGTGTTTAATATTTTTGAATATTTTTGTTTCCTCTTGCTCTTTATATCACTATGTTAAGAGCCCTCATTCCTATTTAAAACAATAATACCATATTTGTATCTATAATTCTTAAATGTCAATTTTAAGAATAAAGTTTTCTATTACATTCTATATAAGAGGAGGACATCAGCATATTTAATTTACTTGGTTGTGATGCCTCCTGCCTCTGACTTATTTTTGCTCTTCATTTTTGAAATTTTATTTAATTTTGAACAAGTAATGCTTTCTTATAGTTCAAAGTTCAAAGAGCACAAGAGGCTATACAGTGAAAATTTCTCTATAACCTCTGTCCCCCAACCAGCTATCTAGTTCCTCTTCCTGCAGGCAGCCAATCAAATTAAGTTTGCCAAGCTGTCATTACACAATAATAATTTGCTTTTTCTTCTTTCTCCACTGGAAGATTTTCTCTCTTCCTTTCACAGCAAAAAAGACTTATGTTGATTATTTACCTATTATTAGCTCAAGCAAAATGTGGATATAGTTGCTGGCTCTCATTTTTTAAAATTTCTTTATTTTAGAGAGAGACAGCATGAGAGCATGAGCATGTGCATTCGAGAGGGGGGCAGGGGAGGGGCAGAGGGGGAGGGAAAGAGAATCTGAAGCCGACTCTGCACTGAGCACCAGCCCCACATAGGGCTCAAGTTACTTACTTATTTACTAACTTATTTATTTATTTATTTATTTATTTATTTATTTATTTATTTATCTATCTGACTGAGAGCAAGAGAACACAAGCAGGGGGAGCCGCAGAGTGAGAGGGAGAAGCAGACTCCCCGCTGAGCAGGGAGCCCCATGGGGGGCTCATCCCAGGACCCTGGGATCATGAGCTGAGCCGAAGGCAGATGCTTAACCGACTGAGCTACTCAGGAGCCCCAGGTTCTCATTTTTAAAAAGTAAGTCTGCTTATTTTTTTTATCAAGAACAATTTCTATCCTTATCCCTGTTTTCAACACATTAACACATACTTAAAAAGCTGAGCAAAATTTTTAAAAATGTTTCTGCTATGGGGCACCTGGGTGGCTCAATTGATTAAACAACCGACTCTTGATTTCAGCTCAGGTCATGATCTCAGGTCAGGGTCGTGAGATCAAGTCCTGTGCGGGGTTCTGCACTTAGAGTCAGCTTGAGATTCTCTCTCTCCCTCTCCCTCTGCCTCTCCCCTCACTTGCACTCTCTCTCTAAAATAAATAAAATCTAAAAAATGTTTTTACTGGAACAATTCAAATAGATACAAAAGTATAGGGGCTATTATAATAAATACCCATGTATTGATCCTAAGCTTCAATGTAACAATCAACTTATATAATCAATCTTGTTTCATTTGAACCCCACCCACTCACCATACATCCATTATTATTTTTTTTAAAGATTTTATTTATTTATTTGAGAGAGAGAATGAGAGAGAGCACAAATGGGGGGAGGGGCAGAAGGAGAGGGAGAAGCAGGCTCTCCACCGAGCAGGAAGCCCGACGTGGGACTCAATCCCAAGACCCTGAGATCATGACCTGAGCAGAAGGCAGATGCTTAACTGACTGAACCATCCAGGCGCCCCATACCTCCATTATTTTGAAGCACATCTTTTTTTTTTTTTAAAGATTTTATTTATTTATTTGAGAGAGAGAGAATGAGAGATAGAGAGCACGAGAGGGAAGAGGGTCAGAGGGAGAAGCAGACTCCCCGCTGAGCAGGGAGCCTGATGCGGGACTCGATCCCGGGACTCCAGGATCATGACCTGAGCCGAAGGCAGTCGCTTAACCAACTGAGCCACCCAGGCGCCCTTGAAGCACATCTTTAATATCATATTTAACCTGTATATATTTCAGTATTTATGTAAGATAAGAGCTAAAATAAAACATAACTACAATATCATAATCACACTTTTAAAAGTAACACCAATTCCTTAATATCATGCAATAGCCAGCAAGTATTCAAATTTCCCCTGATGGCTCATAATTTTTATATAGTTGTTTAAATCAGGATCCAATAACAGGTTGATATTTTACAGTCGGTTGTTATGCTTCCTAAGTCTCTCTTAAAAATTAAAAAAAAAATCATGTATGGTAAAGTTTTCTCCTTTTTGTGTAAAGTTCTGTGAGTATCGCAAAATAGAGTTATGTTATTACCACCACAACAAAATTACAGAACAGTTCTATAACCCACCCACCAAATTCCCTTGTGGAGCTCATTTATAATCAACCTTTTCCCCAACACTAACCACTCTGTCCCTATAGTATTTTCTTTTCTAGAATGTCACATAAAGGGCTACAATATGTAGCATTATAAGTCCAGTTTCTTTTAGCACAGTGCTTTCTGTGCTTTTAGCACAGACTTTCTTCCTGTTCTTGAGTGTATCAATAATTTGCTACTATTAACTGCTGAGTAGTAGTCCATTGTCTGGATATACCACAGTCGGTCCATTGACCATGTGAAGGACATTTGGACTGTTTTCAATTTTGGTGAATACGAATAAGGGTGTTATAAATATTCATGTGAAATTTTTTTGTGAATGTAAGTTTTCCTGTCTCTTGGGGAAATATCTAGGAGTGGAGTGGCTGGAACATATGAACCTTTAAGAAATTACCAAACGAGCTTGTAGAGTGATTATACTATTTTACATTCCCACCAGCAATGTATAAGAGTTCTCTACTTTGCATCCTCATCAGCACTTGTTATTGTTTTTTTTTCTTTTAATTATAGCCATTCTAGTAGGTGTGAAGTGGTATCTTTTTGTGGTTTTGATTTGTATTTCATAAATGACTAAGGATATTGAGGTTTTTTTTCATGTTCTTATCAGCCATTTCTGTATTGTCTTTGGAGAACTATTAAATTCCTTGGCACACTTTATTTTTTTAAATTTTATTTTATTTAAATTCAATTAATTAACATATAGTGTATTATTAGTTTCAGAAGTAGAGTTTTGCCCTGGCAGGTATCCTTCTAAAGTGGTTCCTGGTGGGTAGCCTTGGTCAGGATTGGCATTCCCCTAAAGTACTATGCCATCACACTCATTGGGCTGCCCTGGCTGGGCCTGACACCCCTCTAAAGTGACTATTGCTCCAGGGAAAAGGGGGAGCCAGCCCCAGCCAGAAGTGCACCTGCAAAAGTCACAGTGGGGCACCTGCAAAAGTCACAGGCATCCACACTGTGGTGAGGGGCTAACCCCACCCACCAGCATGCCTGCAGCTGCTATAGCCAGGCCTCTTAGCCAGCTGCATTGGAGGCCAGCCCCACCAACTAGCATGCCTGTAGCAGTGACCCAGTCACAACAGGAGAGTGCATGCAGACCACACCGGGAACACACCTGGAGCACCTGGTTCTGGTGACTGTGGGGGATTGTGCTACTGGGCCCCACAGAATTCCTTCTACATAAGGCCACCACCTTCAAGACCAGGAGATGTAGATGACCTACCTAACAGGCAGAAACAAACACAGAGAGTCAAACAAAATGCAGAGACTGAGGAATATGTTCCAAACATATTGAGAATTCAAAACCAGATAAAATCTAAGAACTAAATGAAACAGAGATAAACAATAAAGAGTTCAAAGTAATGGTCATAAAGATGCTCACTAGACATAAGAGAAGAGTGGATGAACCCGTGAGAACTTCAACAAAGAGAAAATATAAAACAGAAACAATTGGAGCTGAAAAATACAATAACTGAATTGGAGGATATACTAGAGGGACTCAACAGCAGATCTGAGGATGCAGTAGAGCAGATCAGTGATCTGGAAGACAGTATAGTAGAAATTATCCAAGCTGAAAAGTAAAAAGAAAAAAGAATTTAAAAAACTGAGGATAGATTAAGGGACTTCTGGGACAACAACAAGCATATTAACATTTGCATTACAGAAGTCTCAGAAGGAGGAGAGAGAAAAAAGGGCAGAAAACTCATGTGAAGAAATAATAGCTGAAAGCTTCTCTACCCTGGGGAAGGAAACAGATATCCAGGTCCAGGAAGCAAAGATAGCTCCAAACAGAATGAACCCAAAGAGGTCCACATTAAGACACATAATAATTAAAATGTCAGAAATTAAAGATAAAGAGGGAATCTTAAAAGCAGCAGAAGAAAAAAAATAGTTATATACAAGGGAAACCCCATAAAACTATCAGCTGATTTTTCAGCAGAAACTTTGTAAGCCAGAAGGGAGTGGCATGATATATTTGAAGTGCTGAAAGGAAAAAAACCTACACCCAAGGATACTCTACATGGGAAAGTTATCTCTCAGAATCGAAGGAGAGATAAACAATGTCCCAGTCAAACAGAAATTAAAGGAGTTCATTACTACTAAAACAGCCTTACAAGAAACCAGCCTTACAAGTCAAAGGGACTTCTTTAAGCAGAAAAGGCCATATATTGAAATAAGAATATTACAAAAAAAATTTACTAGTAAAAGCATACATATAATAAAGTTAAAACATCAATCATTTATAAAATTGGTATGAAAGTTAAAAGACAAAAATAGTCCAATTATACCTGCAATAATTAGTTAAGGGATGCACAAAACAAAAAGATATAAAATATGTCATCAAATACATAACATGTGGAAGGGGGAGTAAAAGTGTAGTGCGTTTACAATGTATTTAAATTTAAGCAACCATTGACTTAAAATAGACTGGTATATACATAGGGTGTTATATATGAACCCCATGATATCCACAAACCAAAAATCTATGCTAGATAAACAAAAAAATAAAGAGAAAGGGATCCAAGCATAACAGCAAAGAAAACCATCAAATCACAAGGGAAGAGAACAAGAGAAGAAAGGAACAGAGAAGAACTACAAAAACATCCAGAAAACAATTAATAAAATGGCAATAAGTACATACTTACCAATAATTACTTTAAATGCAAGTGGACCACATGCTCTTTCAAAAGACATAGGATGACCAAGTGGATTTTAGAAAGACCCATTTATATGCTATCTACAAGAGACTCAATTCAGACCTAAAAACACATACAGACTGAAAGTGAAAAGATGAAGGAAGATATTCCATACATATGGAAGTACAAAATAACTGGGGTAAAAAATACTTATATCAGACAAAATGAACTTTAAAACAAAGACTATAACACAAGACAAAAAAGGGCATTACATAATGATAAAGGGATCAATCCAACAAGAGGATATAATAATTATAAATATTTATGCACACAACATAGGGCACCTAAATCTATAAAGCAAATATTAACAGACACAAGGGGAGAAATTGCCAGTAATGTAAAAATAGTAGGGAATTTTACACCCCACTTATATCAATGAATAGATCATCCAGACAAAAAATCAATAAGGAAACAGTGTCTTTGAATAACATATTAGACCAGATGGACCTGACAGATATATACAGAACATTCTATCTATAAACAGCAGAATACACATTCTTCTCAAGTGCACATGGAACATTCTCCAAGATAGATCATGTTTGGCCACAAAACAAGTCTCAATAAATTTAAGAAGATTGAAACCGTATCAAGCATCTTTTCTGACAGCAACACTATGAAACTAGAAATCAATTACAAGGAAAAAAACTGGAAAAAAACACTTGGCATAAACACATTGAGTCTTAAACAACATTCTACTAAACAACCAATGGGTCAACAAAGAAATCAAAAAGGAAACAGAGAAACACCTTGAGACAAATGAAAATGGAAACACAACGTTCCAAAATCTTTGGGACACAGCAAAAACAGTTCTAAGCAGGAAGCTTATAGCTATACAAGTCTACCTCAAGAAACAAGAAAAATCTCAAATAAACAATCCAACCTTACACCTAAAGGAACTAGAAAATGAAGAACGAACCAAACTCGAAGTTAGTAGAAGGAAATAATAAAGATCAGAGTGGAAAGAAATGAAATAGAGACTAAGGAAACAATATAAAAGATCAATCTAAGAGCTGGTTCTTTGAAATGATAAACACAATTGATATAGCTTTAGCCAGACTCATCAAGAAAAATAAGGAGAGAGAACTCAAATAAAATCAGAAATGAAGAGGAAGGTACAATTGACACCACAGAAACACAAAGGGTTATAAGAGACTACTATGAAAAATTATATGCCAACATATTGGACAACCTAGAAGAAATAGATAAATTGCTAAAAACACAATCTTTCAAGACTGAATCAGGATGAAACAGAAAATCTGAATAAACTGATGACTAGCAATGAAATTGATTCAGTAATAAAAAAAATTCCCAACAAAGTCCAGAACCAGATGGCTTCACAGATGAATTCTAACAAACATTTAAAGAGAAGTTAATACCTATCCCTCTCAAACTACTCTAAAAATTCAAAGAGGAAGGAATGCTTCCAAATGCATTCTACAATGCCAGTATTACCCTGATACTAAAACCAGAAAAAGACACTACTAAATAAGAAAGTTGCAGGCCAATATTCCTGATGAATATGATGCAAAAATCCTCAACAAAATATTAGCACAGAACAAAACAATGCATTAAAGGGATAATTCATCATAACCATATGATATTTATTTCAAGGATGCAAGAATGATTCAATATCTATAAATCAATCTAGGTGATATACCACATTAGCAAAATGTAGGATAAAATCATATCATATCATGTCAATAGATGCAGAAAAAGCATTTCACAAAATTCAACATCCATTCATGATAAGAACTCATAACAAAGTGGGTATAGCAGGAATGTACTTCAACATAATAAAGGCCATATATGACAAATCCACAGCTAACATCATACTCAATGATGAAAAGCTAAAAGCTTCTCCTCTAAGATCAGAAACAAGACAATGATGCCACTCTCACCACTTTTATTGAACATATTACTAGCCACAGCAATCTGACAAGAAAAAGAAATAAAAAGGCATCCAAAGGATGAATTAAAACTGTCACTATTTGTAGATGATATGATACTAAAAATAGAAAACCCTAAAGACTGCACCAAAAAACTATTCAAACTAATAAATGAATTGGGTAAAATTATAGGATACAAAATTAATATACAGAAATCTGTTGGGTTTCTTTCTTTTTTTTTTTTTTAAAGATTTTCTTTATTTATTTAAGAGGGAGAGAATGAGAGAGACAGCATTAGAGGAGAGAGGGTCAGAGGGAGAAGCAGACTCCCTGCTCAGCAGGGAGCCCGATGCAGGACTCGATCCCGGGACTCCAGGATCATGACCTGAGCCGAAGGCAGTTGCTTAACCAACTGAGCCACCCAAGCGCCCCTGTTGGGTTTCTATATACTAATAATATATTAGGAGAAAGATAAATTAAGAAAACAATCCCACTTACAATTGCATCAGAAAGAATAAAATACATAGGAATAAATTTAATAAATTTAATAAATTAATTTAATAAATAAAAAATAATTTAAAAAATAATTTAATAAATTAAGGAAGTAAAGATCTGTATTCTGAAAGCTATAAGACATTGATGAGAGAAATTGAAGACACAAATAAATGGAAAGGTATACCATTCCCACGATTTGGAAGAATTAATATCATTAAAATGTCGATACTTCCCGGGCGCCTGGGTGGCTCAGTTGGTTAAGCGACTGCCTTCGGCTCAGGTCATGATCCTGGAGTCCTGGGATCGAGTGCCGCATCGGGCTCCCTGCTCAGCAGGGAGTCTGCTTCTCCCTCTAACCCTCCCCCCTCTCATGTACCCTCATTCTCGCTCTCTCAAATAAATAAATAAATCTTTTTAAAAAATGTCGATACTGCCCAAAGTAATCTACAGATTCAACGCAATCCCTATCAAAATATCAATAGCTTTTTTCACAGAACTTGAACAAATAATCCTAAAATTTGTATGGAACCACAAAAGACCCCAAATAGTCACAGCAATCTCAAGAGAGAAGAATAAAGCTGGAGGTATCACAACTCCAGATTTCAAACTATACTAGAAAGCTATAGTAATCAAAAGCATATGCTGCTGGCACAAAAACAGACACATAGATCAATGGAACAGATACAGAGCCCAGAAATAAATCCATGCTTATATGGCCAATTAATATATGACAAAGTAGACATGAATATACAATGGGAAACAGACAGTCTCTTCAGTACATGGTGTTGGGAAATTTGGACAGCTACATGCAAAAGAATGAAACTGGACCAGTTTTTTATGCCATATACAAAATAAACTCAAAATGGTAATGCCTGATAAAATAAAGAGTGCATATGACATTTTGTGATAATGAATTTATTTTCAATTGTGAGGCATGCATTAGAATCATTGTTGGAGTTTTCACAAATCTTATTGCTATTAACTTAGAATCCCTGAGCATGTACATTCTAAAAAGTTATCACAGTTAATTGTGATGTGCATATCATAATAGAAAATATTGCTGCAAATTATATTCAGAGAAAGCAGAATTGGACACTGTTCAAGGAAACCTGAAGCTCTGAGCCTTTATTAGAGAATATTAATAATGACTGTGACAATTTTCAAAGCCCTAT
This sequence comes from Callorhinus ursinus, assembly GCF_003265705.2. Taxonomy (NCBI): domain Eukaryota; kingdom Metazoa; phylum Chordata; class Mammalia; order Carnivora; family Otariidae; genus Callorhinus; species Callorhinus ursinus. The sequence goes on along the minus strand of NW_027397095.1, from coordinate 16,970,963 downwards.
GGCACAGAGCTAGTGACTTCCATCTAGGTTAATATCCAATAATCCACACTTTTCAGTATGGTTATATAATCAACAATGAATCAATGAATTGGACCATCAACACATGTGTATTTTCACAAGCATTCCAGGTGATCTGGGGGCATGCATTTGGTTAATAACTTCTGTTGAATGGACAAGTCCCTTTTGATGATAATATTAAGGTTTATTCCACCATTCTGGAAGCATTTGTAACTCACAGTATTGTGTATGTCATCAGAAGGTTTCCTTTCTTCTAGATTTGCTGTGTTTCCTGGACTAAGAGATAGCCTCACCCATAGGACTTGCAGTCTGGTGCCTAAGAGGTATGATTTGAGGGGTCCATTGCAGTATCTTTAGCTGAGCTCCAAAGATTCATTTCTTTAAGTGAAGCATTGTCCCTTCCCCATCTTTGGACCTCTTTTAAAATGGTATAAAAGTCCATCACTAAAATCTTAGTCTGAATAAATATATCAGGCCTATTTTAACAGGTAGACATTGGATTCTTAGAGGAGATGTTTCAAGGCACTGACTGGAGAGATAAAAATTCTATAAATAGAACCATCCTTCCTTAAGACCACTACAGTTGCCGAAAAAAAGGAGAACCTCCTAAAAATCTTTCTGAGTTTTTCATTTCCCCTTGGCATCTGTCACTAATTATCACTGCCGCCATCGTGTAGGCAGTGCGGTCCCGTTCTCCTTTTAATCATCTGATTCAACCTGGTTTGGCAGAACAAAGCACGACTTTACTTATGATCCTAGAGTAACAAAAGAGAAATAAAAATAGAGTGTTGTGAAGCCAGAAAACCTGAGTGTCATGGAATAGCTTGCTCTACTAAAATAAGTTGAGTGTCATGGAATAGCTTGCTCTACTAAAATAAGTACAGTGTCATGGTGAAGTATCACAATTTCTAAGGCCCATCTGTCTGGATTCTATTCCCAACTCTAATCTTTATGAGCTTTGTGACTTGGGACAGTTAATTTAATCTTTTCATGAATCATTTCTATTAGTCATGTGAAGGTAACACAGTACTTATCTCATAGGTTTGTTGGAACCTAAGTCACTTGGATCAGCATGTAGCAAGTACATAGGTTTCCATAGATGTCATTACCATTATTATTCAGTTCAATATATCCCTTCTTTCAGGGAACCCTAAGAAGAAGAGATCTTACTTACTTCTGACCTAGCTCCAGAACTTTTTTCAAATGTCAGACAGTATCTTGGACACTTCTTGCCTGGAAATACAATAAAAATTCAGATGAGGAGAAGCAGAGTTATTTTCTTTACTCACCTGGAGCCTGTATGATTGACATCAGGAATAGCTTTTCCTTTGAGGCCAAACTAGCGCTTGCCCTAATGAATGTTTTCTTTTCATTGCAGGCCAGAACAGGATAATTACCTCAAAAGAGTACCACAACCCCAGCATTCATATTCCCAAATGTCACCCCCAATTTTGCCAAGGCCAGGTTATTCTTACTGATACCATACTCTGTGTGATAATGTACAGTGTACAAAACAGGTTTGGCTCTTAATAATCAATCATTTGACACTGAACGATGCTATAAACAATCAATGCTAGGCCAGCCATGCTGAGTTTTCCATTTCTATGGAGTGGTCCTTGCTCAGTGGTGCAGACAGTTGTTCTGATTTACACATTCAGGTAGGTTTTACAATGTGTACCTTTTAAATAAACTGTTTCTTGTCAAGTGTTTAGAGTGACGAAGAGCTATATTCCAGAATTGATGAAAGTTTGCTGTCTTAATCAGTTTGGGCTGCTCTAACAAAAATACCATACACTGGGTAGCTTCCGCAACATTTATTTTTCACAGTTCCACAGCCTGGGAAGTCCAAAGTCAAGGTGTTGGCAGATCTGGTGTTTGGTGAGGGCCCACTTCCTGGTTTGTGATGGCTGTCTTCTGATATCTTCACATGGCGAGGAACAGAGAGAGAGGAAGCAGGCTCTCCCGTGTCTCTTCCTATAAGAGCACTAATCCCAATCATGAGGACTCCACCCTCATGACCTAATTACTTCCCAAACGGCCCCATCTCCAATGCTATCACCTTGGAGATTAGGCTTCAACCTACGAATTTTTGAGGGACACATTCAGTCCACAGCACTTTATCTCATTGGGAATGGGAATTACATTTACAACATCAGCTAAAGCTTTGAGTTTTACCTTTGCAGGCCAAGGTCACCTACGGGTGCCAGGCTAGAATGAACCTAAGCTGCCAACAGAGATAACCTGTTACTGAGACTGAATTTTGGCCTGGTAATGTGGATTTTAATGAAGTCTGCCTTATATATGTCTTTTCTTCCCCTTTTACAGAATTTATTTATCCAGCTTTATTAAAGTATGATTAACAAATAAAAATTGTATATATTTAAGGTGCACAATGTGCCATTTTGGTGTATGTATACTTGTGAAATAATCACCACAATCAAGCTAATTAGTATATGTATCACGTCACAGAGCTATCATTTTTGTGCTAAGGGCACTTGAGATCTACTCCTTAACAAATTATTGGCTATATTCACCATGGTGTACATTAGATCCCCAGAACTTATTCATCTTATAAGTGAAAGTTTGTGCACTTTGGTCAATATCTCCCCTCACTCACCCTCCAGTCTCTGGTAACCACTATTCTACTCTGTTACTATGAGTTCAATTTAAACAAAATATTTCATATATAAATGAGATTGTGTGATATTTGCTTTTCAGTCTCTAGCTTATTTCACTTACTATAATGATCTCAGTGTTAATCCATGTTGTTGCAAATAGCAGAATTTCCTTCTTATTTAAGGCTGAGTAATATTCCATTATATATGTATATATATTGTTATATATCACATACATTATATATAAACATTATAAACTATCTACAAACAACTTAAGTGTCTGTTGACAGATTAATGGATAAGGAAAATGTGGCATGTGAGAAATGTGGTATACAAAGAAAATACACCACATTTTCTTTATCCATTAATCTGTCAACAGACAAGTTGTTTATATATCTTGGCTACTGTGAGTAATGCTACAATAAACCTAGGAGTGCAGATAGTTCCTCTATAATCAGAAGGGGGTTTGCTGGTCATGTGGTAGTTCTGCTTTTAATTTTGTAAGGAACCTCAATACAGTTTTCCATAATGATTTTACCAATCAACATTTGTACCAATGGGGTGTAACATTCGCACCAATGGGATGAGACACACTTGTCAATGATTGTTCTCTCTTGACATTTTGAAAATAGCTGTCCTAACAGCTATGTGGTAATATCTCATTGTGGTTTTTATTTGCATTTCCCTGATGATTAGTGATATCGATCATCTTTTCATATACCTGATGGCCATTTGTATGTCCCCTTTGGAAAAATGTCTATTCAGGTTTTTTGCCTATGTTTATCTGGTTGTTTTTCTTGGCTATTGAGTTGTATTGAGTTTGTATATATTTTGGATATTAACCTCTTGTCGGATGTATGGTTTGCAAATGTTTTCTCCCATTCCATAGGTTGCCTTTTCATTTTGTTGATAGTTTCCTTTGCTGTGCAGAAGCTTTAAGTTTGATGTGGTCCCACTTGTTTTCACTTTTGTTGCTCATGTTTTTGGTGTCAAATCCAAAAAAATTATTGCCAAGACCAATGTCAAGAAGCTTTTTCACTATGTTTTCTTTTAGAAGTTTTATGGCTTCAGGGCTTACATTTAAGTCTCGAATCAATTTTGAGCTTTTTTTTTGTGTATGGTGTAAGATAAGGGTCCATTTTCATTATTTTGCATGTAGATATTCAGTTAGTTCAACACCATTTATTGAAGAAACTATGCTTTTCCTATTGTGTATTCTCGTGCCCTTGTCATAGATTAGTTGACGGTATATGCATGAGTTTATTTCTGGGCTCTCTATTTTGTTCCACTGGTCCATATGTCTATTTTTATGCCAGTATCATATCGTTCTGATTACTGTGGCTTTGTAATATAATTTGAAATCAGCAAGTGTGAGACCTCCAGTTTTGTTCTTTCTCAGGATTGCTCTGGCAATTTGGGGTCTTTTGTGGTTCCGTATCAATTTTAGTATTGCTTTTTCTATCTCTGTGAAAAATACCTTTCGAATTTCGATAGGGATTGTATTGAGTCTATAGATCAGTTTGGGTAGAATGGACATTTTAACAATATTAATTCTTCAAATGCATGAATGTGGAATATTTTTTCCATTTATTTGTGTCTTCTTCAATTTCTTTCATTAATGTTTTATAGTTTCAGTGTACAAATCTTTCTCCTCCTTGGTTAAATGTATTCCTAAGTATTTTATTCTTTTTGGTGCTATTATAAATGGAATTTTCTTATTTTATTTTTCAGATAGTTTGTTGCTAGTATATGGAACTGCTACTAATTTTTGTAATTCGATTTTGTATCATGAAACTTCACTGAATTCCTTTATTAGTTTTAAAAGTTTTTTAGGGGACTTTTTTACATTTTTATAGAGAAGATTATGTCACCTGCAGACAGAAATAATTTTACTTCTTCCTTTATGATTTGGATGTATTTTTTTTTCTTGCCTAATTGCTCTGGCTAGGACTTCCAGTACTATGTTGAGTAGAAGTGGTGAAAATGGGCACCCTGATCTTGTTCTGATCTTACAGGAAAAGTTTTCTGCTTTTGAATATGATGTTAGCTGTGGGCTTGTCATATATGACCTTTATTTTGTTGAGGTACATTCCTTCCTATACCTAATTTGAAAGTTTTTATCATGAAAGGATGTTGAATTTTGTCAAATAATTTTTGTGTGTCTTTTGAGATGATCATATAACTTTTATCTTTCATTCTGTTAATATGACGTATCATATTTGTTGATGTGTATATGTTGAATCATTCTTGCATCCCTGGGATAAATTTCACTTGATCATGGTGTGTGATCCTTTTAATGTGCTCTTGAATTCAATTTGCTAGTATTTTTATGGAGAATTTTTACATCTATGTCCTTCAGGTATATTGGTCTATAATTTTCTTTTCTTGTGGTATACTTTGTCTAGCTTTGGTGTGAGGGTAATTCTGGCCTTATAAAATAAGTTTGGGAGTGTTCCTTAATCTTCAGTTTTGGGGAAGAGTTTGAGAAGGATTGATACACATTTGTTACATAAAATTCATCACTGAAGGAATCTGGTCTTGGATTTTTCTTTGCTGGGAAATTTTTGATTACTGAGTCAGTCTCTTTACTTATTATTGTTTTGTTTAGGTTTTCTATTTCTTCATAATTCAGTCTTGGTGCATTGTATGTTTCTAGGAGTTTATCCATTTCTTCTTGGTTACCCAATTTGTTGGTGTATAATTATTCATACTAGTGCCTTACGATCTTTTTTATTTCTGTGGTATTAACTGTAATTATTTGACCTGTCTGGAAGATTTCTGAAAACACCGTCACAGAGTTTATTTGACCTGACTCAGAACTTGGTCACTGAGAGCAGCTTTTAACCCAAGGACGTTTATTAAAAAAAAAAAATCAAAGATAAATTTTTAATATTGGAAACTAGCCAAATGTCCATCAACTGATAAGCAGATCAATAAAATGTGGCACATCCATAAATCAAATATTGGTTGATAATAAAAAGGAATGAAGTCATGATACATGCTGCAAAGTTGAATACAATTTGCTATGTGAAAAAGTCAGATACAAAAGTCAGATACATAATGTGTGATTATATTTACATGCAATTTCCAGAATAGGCAAATTCGTACAGAAAGAAAGTAGTTTACTGGTTGCCATGGGCTAAGGGTGGCAGCAAGATAGGGAGTGACTACTAATGGGTGTGGTATTTCTTTTTGGGGTGCTAAAAATATTCTGAAATTAGATAGTGATGATGCTTGCACAACTCTGTAAGTGTACTAAAATTCACTGCATTGTACACTTTAATACAGTGAATTTGATTGCATGTGAATTGTATCTCAACAAAGCTGTTATTAAAATAATAAAGAATAAACAAAAATATACAGACCAAATAATGATAAAAAAGGACATGCTGAGAAAATGCATACACACATCCCTTCCTAAGAGGCACTTTTCATGAACCATGTTGTATTTCTCTGGTAGTGAGATTGAGTATCTTTTCATATGTTTATTTTATTTTTAATATTCCTCTCATTTGAATTGCCTGCCTGTAATTTTTTACTGCTTTTCCTATGGTTGTTTGACTTTTTCTGATTCATTTGTACATGCTCTTCATATATTCTGTATACTAATTTTTCAGACACGTATATTTCAAATATCCTTTCTCGGTCTATTGATTGTTTTTCTGTATTTATAGTTTTTTTGAAGTACATTCCTTTAAATGTCAAATTTTATCAATCTTCTGGTTTGTGCTTTAAGAAACTCATCCCTACCCTTAGGTCATATTGATATTTGTCCTCTATTCTTTATTTGTTCTTCAAGATCCACATATATATTAAAATTAGTCTTTTTCTGTACTTAAAAACTCCTTTGTGACAGTGTGTCCCTATAAACAGAGCTCTTGAGCTGCCACCTCTTTTCTCTTTATCTCTAAGTCAGATCATTGATCATAAATTGGAAAGTCCACATTTAACTCTCTTAGGTTGGTTCATCTTGAGCACCATATACAGAAGGTAGCTGTAAAATATAAAAGACTTTGCTAGGCAGAAAAAAATGGACGTACTTGGGTCTTTCTTCCTCTTTAACTCTCCCTGAAGGTACTCCTTCAGGCAGACTCACTTAAAACTTGAAACATAAATGGCATCAAGGCAAGCTGCACTTGGAAACCTCAGAGTATCTCTGAATCTCAACAGCTCCTTTTCAATGCTTTGCCTTTTAGTTTTATTTTTTTAAAAGATTTTATTTATTTATTTGAGAGAGAGAGAGAATGAGAGATAGAGAGCACATGAGAGGGAAGAGGGTCAGAGGGAGAAGCAGACTCCCTGCTGAGCAGGGAGCCCAATGCGGGACTCGATCCCGGGACTCCAGGATCATGACCTGAGCCCAAGGCAGTCGCTTAACCAACTGAGCCACCCAGGCGCCCCTGCTTTGCCTTTTAGATCATTATAATTATATGCCAATATAATTCTTGAATTTTGACAGTGAAACCACCAAGTCATTGTGATATTGGCAGAGAATATGGTGGGAGATAGTTTTTCTCAGGGGCAGTTCATTTTTCTTCCTTTGTTCTGATGCTTTCAATGGGAGTGCTTCTGCTGTCTTTGAAAACTTTTAATTTACATGTTTTTGGTAACACTGAAATAGTACACATCTTAATGGAGAGAATGGGCAGGAAGACTCAGTAGAATCTTAGACTATGAAGAAGCTGAAGGAAGCACCTTTCAGAAAGATAATAGATACATTTTGAACATTTAGGAAAAAATTCACTTTTACTTGCTGATGTATTTTATAGATCAAGAATGGTAACTGATTTGTCTATCAAAGCTCACTGATCCACAGGCAGGAAAAAATCAGTTGAGGACTGCATATGTAAAAATGCAAATTGTGTTTTCATTTAAGAAGAAAATGATAAAATTACCCATTAACCTAACTAACAATAACAGAGAACACACATTTTTATGCAATCAGTACAACTTCTGATAAAAACATGCCTCAGTTCTACATTATTGCTAGCACATTTCTCACATCTAATCATGACTTAAATTCGTTGGTTTAGAATGTATAAGACATTGTCATATACATTTATATTCGATTTTCAAAATAAGCCTAGGAGATAGATAAGGGAAGATAGATTTTATTCTCATTTTCCTTATAAATAAAGTGAGATTCAGAGGAAATATACAATTTGTCTAAAGTTAGATAGAGAGTGGGACGCCTGGGTGGTTCAGTTGCTTAAGCGTCTGCCTTCGGCTCAGGTCATGATTGTGATCGAGCCCCGCAATGGGCTCCTTGCTCAGCAGGGAGAGCCTGCTTCTCCTTCTGCCTACGGCTCTCTCTGCTTGTGCTCTCTCTCTCTGACAAATAAATAAAATCTTAAAAAAAAAAGAGAGAGAGTAGCAGAACTGGAACTGAAATTCTTACCTCAGTCTATTAAAGGGTGCAAAGAGGAAAGGAGGATTGAAGAACAATAGCAGTGGAGATAAATAAAGAGCCAGATAAAAGGCATAGCTGGAGATACTTGACAACAATGGAAATGAAACAGAATGATGGACTTACTGTGTGTTAGTACCCTAAAATCCTTGACTTAGAGATATTGTGACATTTATTTATTTACCTTACTGTTGTAAGTTTTAAAGATTTTATTTATCTATTTGATAGAGAAAGAGAGCACAAGCAGGGGGAGCGACAGGCAGAGGGAGAGGGAGAAGCAGGCTTCCCGCTGAGCAGGGAGCCTGATGCGGGGCTGGATCTCAGGAGCCCAGTATCATGACTTGAGCAGAAGGCAGACGACCAACTGACTGAGCCACCCAGGTGCCCCTGTTCTAAGTTTTAAGTGTCATTAAGGGGCTGCACCATTTTATAATGCAATTAGCAGTGTATGGGGGCCCCAATTTCTCCACGTACTTGCTGAAACTTGGTATTATGTCTTTTTGTTTATAGTCATTACCCTGTGGGTAAAATGGTATCTCATTGTGCATATGATTTGCATTCTCCAGATGGTTAATGATGTGGATTATCTTTTCATGGGCTTGTTGATCATTTGTATACCTTCTTTGGAGAAATGTCTATTCAGATCTTTTGGCAATTTTTAGTTGAGTTATTTATCTTTTTATTGAATTTTAAGTGTTCAATTTATTTTTCCTTTGCTTCAACTTCTGGTGTCATATTTGGAAAATCTTTGCCCAGTGCACACTTATGATGATTTACATCTATGTTTTCTGGTAAGAATTCTTTTATTTTTTAAATTTTATTTATTTATTTAAAATTATTTATTTAAATTTTATTTATTTAAAATTTATTTTTTTAATTTTATTTATTTATATTTAAAAATTTTTATTTATGTTGAGAGAGCACAAGTGGGGGGGCAGAGGGAGAGGGAGAAGCAGACCCCCTGCTGAGCAGGGAGCCAGATGTGGGGCTCAATCCCAGGACCCCAAGATCATGACCTGGACCAAAGGCAGACACTTAACTGACTGAGCCACCCAGGTGCCCTCTGGTAAGAATTTTATAGTTTCACTCTGAGAAACAAACTGAAGGTTCTAGAGGGGAGGGGGGTGGGGGGAATGGGTTAGCCCGGTGATGGGTATTAAAGAGGACACGTATTGAATGGAGCACTGGGTGTTATACATAAACAATGAATCATGGAACACTACATCAAAAACTAATGATGTAATGTATGGAGATTAACCGAATAAAATAAAATTAAAAAAAAGAATTTTGTAGTTTCATCTCCTTACATCTATGGCTTTGATTGATTGTTAATTACTGTTTGTATATGGTTCGTTTTTTTGCATGTGGACATCCAGTTGGACCAGCATCATTTGTTGGAAGATGATTCTTTTATCATTGAGGTATTTTGGCACCATTGTCAAAAAACCAATTATAAAACTAAGGGTTTATTTCTTGGCTCCCAATTCTGTTTCATTGACTTCATGTTTATCTTTATGCCAGTACTATACTGTCTTGATTACTATAGCTTTGTAGTAAGTTTTGACATCAGAAAGTGTAAGTCCTCCAGCTTTGTTCTTCTTCAAGATATTTTTGGCTATTTTGAGCCCTAGAATTTCCATATGAACTTTAGGATCAGCTTTTTAATTTCCGCAAGGAAGGGAGGTAGGATTTTGATAGGGATTTTATTGACACTGTAGATGAATTTGGGTAGTATCTTAACAGTATTAAGCATTCCAGTCCATTAATATAGGATGTCTTTTTAGTTATTTAGGCCTTTTTAAATTTATTTAAAAAATGTTTGTATTTTCAAGGCTCATCCGTATTGAAACATGTATTAGAACTTTATTCTTTCCTTTTTGACTGAAAAATATTTTATCGTTGGACTACAAGAATACCACATTTTGTTTATTCATCTGTTGATGAACACTCAGGTTGTTTCCATCTTTTGGCTATTGTGAATAATACTGCTATGAACATTGACATACAAATGTTTGTTTGAGTCCCGATTTCAGTTCTTTTGGGTATATACTTAGTAGTGGCATTGCTAGGTCGTATGGTAATTCTATGTTTAGATTTTTGAGAAACCACCGAACTGTTTTCCACAGTGGTTGCACCATCTTACATCCCTACCAATAACGTATAAATGTTCCAATTTCTCCGTATCCTTGCCAATACCTGTTATTTTCTGTAATTTTTATTGTAGCCATCCTAATAGGTGTGAAGTGGGATCTCATTGTGGTTTTGATTTGCATTTCTCCAATGACTAAATCTATTGAGCATCTTTTCTTAATCATTTGAATGTCTTCTCTGGAGAAATGTCTAAGTTTTTTTCCCATTTTTTATTTGGGTTGTTTGGTTTTTTTGTTGTCGAGTTGTAGAAGTTTGTTATGGGTTCTGATAATCTTTTGTCAGATATATGATTTGCATGTATTTTCCCATGTGTCTTCTCACTCTCTTTATAATATACTTTGATATAGAAAAGGTTTTAATTTTGATGAAGTGCAGTTTATCTATTTCTTTTCTTTTGTTGCTCATGTTTTTGAGGTCATATCTAAAAATTCCTTGCCCAATCCAAGGTCATGAATTTTCACCCACATGTTTGCTTCTAAGACTTTTATGGTTTCAGTTTTACATTTACATTTAATTATTTTAAGATTTTATTTATTTATTTGACAGAGAGAGCGAGAGAGCACAAGCAGGGGGAGCAGCAGAGGGAGAGGGAAAAGCAGACTTCCCGCTGAGCAGGGAGCCTGATGTGGGGCTCGATCCCAGGACCCTGGGATCATGACCTGAGCCAAAGGCAGACGCTCAACCATCTGAGCCACCCAGGTGCCCCAGTTTGAGTTAATTTTTATATATGGGGTGAGATAGGGGTCTTAAATCATTCTTTTGCATGTGGACATCCAGTTGTAAAGAGACTGTTCTTTCCCCATTGAGTGGATGTGGCAATCTTGCCAAAAGCTAATTGGCCATAGATGTACGGGTTTATTTCTGCACATATTTCTGTATATCTGTCCTTATGCCAGCAGCACACAGTTTTGATTACTATAGGTTTGTAGTTAGCTTTTAATTTGAGAAGTGTTAAGTCCTCTGACTTTATTCTTCTTTTTCAATATTGTTTTGGTTTTTCAGGGCCCCTTGGAATTCCATATGAATTTGAGGACATCTTTTCCATTTTTACAAAAAGGCTATTGGTTTTTTTTTTTTTAAAGATTTTATTCATTTATTTGACAGAAGAGAGAGAACACAAGCAGGGGGAGCAGCAGACAGAGGGAGAGGGAGAAGCAGGCTCCCCGCTGAGCAAGGAGCCCGATGTGGGGCTCAATCCCATGGTCCTGGGATCATGACCTGAGCCAAAGGCAGACGCTTAGCCACCTGAGCCCCCAGACACCCCCAACTATTGAGGTTCTGATAGGGATTGTGTTGAACCTGCTGTTAGTTCATTTTGGGTAGTATGGATATGTTAACAATATTAAGTCTTTCTACCCTAATCCAGTATTATTGGCCTGCCATGCCTAGGTTAGAGTTTCTGCCCATGATTGGGGGCTGCTTGGAGTGTTGGAGCCCCCAGCCTCTCAGCTACACTTACCAGATTTGGCCTCTTCAACTTAGAGTTGGAGAGGGTGAGAAATTCTGGTGGCCTGCTTCTCCCGGGGCATACTGTAAGCCCTTGACTGGGAGCTGTGAGGAGACAGAGACCCACCTTCTTGGCCACATTTTTCTGTGTAGAGCTTCTGCCAGGCAGATCTGGGAAGGGGGAGGAAGGCAGTGGGTTGTGGCTCAAGTGCTACAGACTCTCACTGTTCTCATTGATATCTGGTAGATTCTCCTGAATGAATGCTTCTCCATTTGATGTATATCCTTAGTACAATTTCTAGAGACTAAATGATTGTTTTTTAAAAGAATTTTTTTTTTTACCAGTTATGTTTTTATTCCCCCACATGCTGGAATCCTGGAATTAGAAGTGTCCCCTTATGCTTTTAATGTTTGGTTTCTGTATTAGTTTCTCCCATTCCTATTGTGACATGGGTAATTTGTGTTTCTTTTTTTTCCCTTGCTCAGCCTAAAGTATATAAATTCATTATTCCTTTAAAGATTGAGCTTGAGATTTTATTGATCTCTTCTCTCGCATATACTTTTTCTGTTTTATTCATCTCTGTTCTTATCTTTATTATTTATTTCCTTCTATTTTATTTTATGGTTAATTTAGTGCTTTTGCTACTATCTTGAGATGGTAACTTAGATAATTTAAAGTTCAGTCTTTCTTCTTTTCTAATGTATACATTTAAAGCTATATATTTCTGGGGTGCCTCGCTGGCTGGGTCAGTAGAGGATCTGACTCTTGATCTCAGGGTCGTGGGTTTGAGCACTGTGCTGGGTGTAGAGATTACTTAAAAATAAAATCTTAAGAAAATAAAGCTATATATTTCTTTCTAAACACTGCTTTAGCTGCATACCTCAAACTTTTTCTCATATTTTTATTATCCTTCCAGTTAAAATATTTTCTAATTTCCATTCTGACTCTGTCTTGACCCATGAGATATTTAGAGATGTATTCCCTAATTTCCAAACATTTGGTGGTATTCTAGTTAAGCTTTTTATTGTTTTTATTCTAATTGCACTGTGTTCAAAGAATATATTCTGAATGATTTCAAGCATTTTATATTGGCTGAGGTTCATTTTATAATCACATTTGTTCGATTTCAGAAAACAGTCCATGTGTACTTAAAAACAATGTACATTTGACCCTCGAGCAGTGTGGGGGTTGGGGTGCCAACCCCCCATGCAGTCAAAAATCTGCATATAACTTTTGAGTTTCCAGTTAACTACTGATAGCCTGCTGTTGGCTGGAAGACTTAACCAATAATGAAACAGTTGATTAACACATATTTTCTATGTTATATATATTGTATACCGTATTCTTATGATAAAGTAAGCTAGAGAAAAAAGATGTTATTAAGAAAATTGTAAGGAAGAGAAAATACATTTGCAGTATGGTACTGTAAAAAATCCATGTATAAATGGACCCATGCAGTTTAAACCCCTGTTGTTCAAGGGTCAACTGTATATCCTATTGTAGTTTGTATGCAATGTAAACTAATTTCTTTTCACATAAAATCTATATATTAGGTCAAATTTGTTAATTGTGTTTCTTAGGTTTTCTATCTCTTTATAGATTTTTCTTGCTTGTTCCATTGAGCTATTTTGAGAGATGTATTATAGTATTCAAAATATTCCACAATGATGTTTGTGAATTTGTCAATTTTTCTTCTTTATTTTGTCAATGTTTGCATTTTGTATTTTGAAACTCTGTTACAGGGTGTATAAAGAATAAACAGACCTGTACAAATTGAGGGAACAGTGCCCAAAGGTTGCCCAAACTTCAGACACCAGCCACAAGTTCAGGAATCCCGAGGCCTACAGATTTGGGGGTTCCCATGACCATTCTCAGCTTTAATAATTCACTAGAATGACTCACAGAATGCACACAAATACCATACTTACGATTACAGTTTTGTTAGAGCAAAAGGATACAAGTCAGAACCAGTCAAAGGAAGAGAGGGATAGGGTGAAGCCTGAGAGGGTTCCACTCCTGAAGCTTCCATCTTCCTCGGGGGCAAGTTACCCTTCTGGCTGATGTCATACATCAACGTAAGACAATATTCAAAGAATACTGCTAGCCAGGGAAGCTGACTTGGGCTTTTGGTGTCTGGGCTTTTTAATGGGGCTTGACCACATCCTATGTGCCAAAAGTATTGTATCCCAGGAAATCGTTCATTCATGGGCAAGCTGGGATGGTTGGTTATCCTACTGAGACCTGCCTGATCTCAGATTCTTTTTTTTTTTTTTTAAGATTTTATTTATTTATTTGAGAGAGAGAGAATGAGAGCATGAGAAGGGGGAGGGTCAGAGGGAGAAGCAGACTCCCCACTGAGCAGGGAGCCCAATGTGGCATTCCATCTTGGGACTCCAGGATCATGACCTGAGCCGAAGGCAGTCACTAACCAACTGAGCCACCCAGGCGCCCTGATCTCAGGTTCTTAATTACTGCGTTATATTGCTTCCCCAAAAGCAATATATTATTCAAATATTCAAAGATTTGTTGTCATTCAGTATGATATGCAGTCTTGCCAAGTCATTTGGCATTTTTTTTGTGCTCTTGAGTAGAAAAAGCCAAGACAGTTGGATGAAAATTACAAGATGTGGCGTCATTTCAATATAAGAAGGAACTTCGTCACAGCCCGTTCTGTCCGAATATAGGGTGACTTGACTCAAAGTGTTATACTCTGTCTTGTGTTTTTGTTCAAACCAGTGCAAGATACTAAATATACTTTTGTTAAATTTTAATCTTATTTGCTTCAGCATATTGCTGAAATCTTTGAATGTTGTTTTCGGTTCAGGTTCTGTGACACAGCATTTTAGATATACCTTCTAAATTCATGTGATTCATAATCATCCTTGTAGGCTTTCACTTGAGTCACTGACATATAAGCAGCATGTCTGATCATTTATTTATAATCCTGCCTCACCAATTTTGAAGCAGCTTGCAGTGAGAAAAACATTAACTAGTTATGTTAGCACATAAATATGGAATCTTTAAATACTACAGTGAAGAGAATTCTGCATGGGACTAAAATAACATTGGCTAAATAATAAGCTTTCATCTGGATTCACTTAATTGAAGGCTATCACATAGAATGTCTAGAAGAATGGATCTCGCTTCAATCTTCTATAAATACAACTTTTCTGCAGTGTTTTAAAAATAGGAACTCTATAGCACTCGGTGTGAGACTGCATTAAAGAGTGAGGGCCCAACACTGCTGGATGGCAATAGGGACATGCTTTAAAAACCAGACAGTTTGGTTGTATTATAATGTTGGCAAATAGGAATTTTCTCAGCAGACGTTATTTTCTCTACATTTAACTTTGAACAAAACAAATTATTATTATGTAAGGGCTACTAAAGCAACATTTATTTATTTATTTTTTTGTTGTTCTCTTCTATGATTTTTTTAATGGTTTCTGGTCTCACATTTAGATCTTTTTTTATTTTATTTTATTTATTTATTTGACAGAGAAATAGAGAGCACAAGTAGGCAGAGCGGCAGGCAGAGGGAGAGGGAGAAGCAGGCCCTCCACTGAGTGGGGAGCCTGATGCGGGGCTCGATTCTGGGACCCCGGGATCATGACCTGAGCCGAAGGCAGCTGCTTAACCTACTGAGCCACCCAGGTGTCCCTAAAGCAACATTTATGATCGGTACTTTGAAGGTTGACAAATTGTGGTAATCTGTGGTTTTTAATTAGGGTGGCAATGATATAATAATAGCATAATAGAGTCACACTGCCTGAATTCAGTGTGACATTCATTCATGTCACTTAGGAGCTGTTGGCCTTGGGACATTAACTTCACATTTTTCTGTCATAGTCTTTTCACTTGTAATTAAGAAATGGTAAGAGTGAGAGTGATAGTAATAAAAAGCACCCCACATCAAGAGGCTGTTATAAAGCTTAAATAAGTTGATGTATCAGAAACAATAGTTCTCAACCTCAGCATATTGCAATCACCTGGTGAACTTAAAAAAAGTACTAATGCTTGGACTGACATCACCCTCCAATATTCTAATTTAATTGGTTTCCATTGAGGCCTGGTCAGCTGGAATTTTATAGCTCCCCAGATGATTCTAATTTGTAGTCAAGGTTAAAAATCCCAGATCCAAAGTAATTATAAGAGCACCTGGCAAATATCAAGCATTTGGTAGGTGTTAGTTATTATCAGTCTTCAGAAGTAGGGGTGATAGTTTTCTTAAATTTTTATAAACAAAATTGAAAAGTTATCTGTGAATGAAAACTACTTTTCACATATTCTTGTTAACATAACTTCCCTTTCTCAATAGCATAATAGATTTAAGATTTTGTTTTGTTTTGTTTACACAATTTATTCCCACTGTGGCCTACTTTTCTTTACCCTGGCAGGGAAAAGCAAGTTGTAATCCAACAATACTGACCTGATGCATACAGATAAGTGTGCAATTTGTTCCAGATTTATTCCATAAACTGTCTTTTAAAAGTATTAAATTGAGAAATTCTTTTTTTCTCGTCTCATTCTGATTTATACAGCAAGCCCTAGATGACGGATTTATAGGGAAATCAACCTCCCAGTCCATAGAGAGCCCATGTTCAAGGTCTTGATAACCTCCCACCCACCACAACATTGAAGTCATCTGATTATTATCTTATAATTTACAAAGAGTTCATAGAGATTAAAGGATTTTCAAACTGTAGTCAGATCTTTAAAAACAATATGGTCCTTAGGAGAAGACAAAAGCCCTAACTTATATTTCTTATTTAGGAGACAAATCTCGACTCAGAAAAGATTCTTCCTATATGAGTCCATGATGTCCCTCCTTAGTGTATGGTCCTCTATTAACATATTTTCTTCTAGGGGTTCCTGGCTGGCTCAGTTGGTAGAGCTGTGCAACTTTTGATCTCAGGGTTGTGAGTTCAAGCCCCACCATCAGTATTTAAAGCTTACTTGGGAAAAAAAAAAAAGCTCAAACATATTTTCTTCTTATATGTAGAAAGTAAAATGCCTAAAAGCCTTGAAAATGGGGATGCTTATTATAAAATATAGGTCTCTTTCAAATATCTGATACTAAAACTCAGAGGAAGAGCTTACACATTATAATTTTTATGTTTTGAGGCCCAATTTAGCCACATTCCAGGACTAAGATCTTAGCCATTAGAAGATGTAAAAAAAAAATAAAAGGGCCTCTACCTTGTCTAGAATGTACAACTATGAATGTTTTTTAGTCTTAATTGAAACTGTAGCTGCAGGTTGAATAAGATGACCTGAAATTGGCAAATCTATTTCATTCAGGTGGATAAACACTGTGCTCAGGCAATTTTTTGTATTATAAGTGTCTGAAGATTTTTAGATCTAAATTACCTGCAACGAGGTAGGGATATCCGCTAGAGATTTAATCAAATGAGGATAGTTACCCTAAATCAATGATTCTAGTTATAGATGTCTTGCCACAGATATCTGGAGCCCTTCCCCAGTCATACTAAGTCCGAATCTCTGGGGGTGGGCAAGAATAAATATATTTTTAAAAATCCTAAATGTGATTTGTATGAACTATAGCTGGAAAGAGTTGAATTAGATATTATCCAGGGATAAACTGTCAGTGGGAGATAGACTGTTTACTTCGACTGCAGTAAGTACAGAAGAACCTTGTAGGACAGTGCTAGTGACCTCCCTCCAGGGTGAAACTGATCCATTAATCAACACTCTTCAGCATGTTAATTTAATTAACTGAACTCACCTGTTCATATCATTTGACTCATTTTTCCATTTAATTCATGAAGCTATTCAGAAATATTTTGCAAAAAAAATCCTCAAAACAATAAAAGAAATATTTTGCCAGATGCTTTTGAAAGCCCAGATACATTATATTTGTTAATACTAGGTTAGCAACCTTATTTTAAAAGGAAGTGATATCTGAAACTTACTTTCAAATGGTTCAGAAAAAGGAGAAAACTTTACATATATATAAACCATTTTTTTTGTATACACACACACACACACACACATATTTGTGTATATACAGTAGTTCCCCCCTTATCTCTGGGGGATACATTCCAAGACACCCCCCCCCCAGCGGATGCCTGAAACCACAACTAATACGGAACTGTTTTTATACTGTTTTTTTAAACTGTGTTTTATACTGTGTTTACTGTGTTACTATGTTTTACATAGCTACGATAAAGTTTAATTTGTAAATTGGGCACAGTGAGAAATAAATAGCAACTAATAATAAAATAGAACAATTATAACAACAAACTGTAACAAAAGCTATGTGAATGTGGTCTCGCTCTCAGAGTATCTTATCTTAGTGTACTCACCTTTCTCCTGCCTGGGATGATGTGAGGTGATAAAATGCCTACGTGATGAGAAGTGAGGGGAATGATAGACCTTGTTACATAGCGTTAGGCTGCTATTGACTTTCTGATTCTATGTTGGAAGGAGGATCATCTGCTTCTGGCCTGCTGTTGATTGAAACCGTGGAAGGCAAAACCAGGAATAAAAGGGATTAAGGGAGAGAGAGAGGGAAAAGGGAAGGGGGAGGGAGAGAGGGCTAGTGCCAATGTGGCAAAATATTAATACCTGGAGAAGCTAAGTGAAGTATAAATGTATGTTCATCGAATTTATTCTTCCAAATTTTCTAGAGTTGTAATTTTTCAAAAGAAAAAGTTGGGAAAGAAAAAGTGAGGACACTCTAGTGGGGTTAGCTGCTCATAAATCCATGCTGGTTCCTCATGAATACTACTTTTATTTTTAAGTGTTTGAAAACCAGTCTGTTAATAATTGTTCTGTAATCCAACTTTTCTCTGGTTTTGAAAATTGAGGCAATGTTTGCCTATATTCAAATTCGTATTTCTTGTCCTTTATTTTATTTATTGGGTACTAATCTTTACCAGGCCCCATGCTGGATATACAGTGATGAATAAAAGATAAATCCCTATTTTACTATCTTAGTGACCTGTATAATCTCTGTCATTTACCTTGCTTTCTCCAAAACCATACCATTTACACTTCCCTAAGTAAACCCCACGCCGTTCCACTCCAATACTCCAATGACATGACTGGGCCATTCTCATCAACTTAGGGTATCCTTCCACCCCATTTCTCCTTGTCGAAATCTTATTCATTTTGAAAGTCCAGATTAAGTAAGACATTCACAATAAGCCCTCTTGAGATTTTATGGGAGGAATTGATATCTCTCTCCCCTGACTCAAAACTAGCAATTTTAACCTATTATATGTTGCACATTGCTTTATCGTTTTGAAAATATCTCAATCAGATCATGAGCCGAAGAGGGAAGAGACTGTTTTATTTATCTTTTGTATTGCCAAACATTTCAGTAGCATGCCTGGTACATGTATGCTTGTTCAATCAAATTGAGAGATTTCCAGAATAGTCCTATGTTTATATACATAAGATTTTTGTCACATTGAGATGGAATTCTTTTGAATCCATACATTCCACTAAACATATATATATATATATATATATATATATATACTTATTTTATCAAGTAACCTCTACATGCAATGTGGGGCTCAAACCCACAGCCCTGAGACCAAGAATTGCACGCCCTACTGACTGAGCCAGCCAGGTGCCCACATTTTACCTAATTTAAAGTAGCACAGAGTTCTCTTACTATGTATCTTAGAATGCCCTTTCAACCACATTTCTCCTTTTCAAGTTGAAGGCTTGTCTCTTTGATGGAAAAGGAAGAAGAAAAGTGGAGTCACACTGCTTACTTTTGGTCATTTGGTAATATTGTATCATTTGCTCCAAGCAGTTACCTTGCTGATTTTTGTTCTTTTTGTCTCAGATGTAGCTAAACAAATTAAAGAGATTCTTTTTGGTCTTTAACATGATTTTTAGCTTTAGCTCACACAGATTTAGTTTGTTGATACTGCTTGTGTATGTTTGGGCCATGCTTTTGGTTATTATCCTTGGCTATGTGATGTTCGTTGTCTCTTTTGTATACAGATCCTTTGAGAGATGGGCAATCAACAATGTGATTTTATCACCTCTGCTCCCCTTTCTAACAGCCACAAACACATTTCTAAGGACAAAGTGTAGGGACGCCTGGATGGCTCAGTCGGTCAGCCTCTGCTTTCGGCTCAGGTCATGATCCCAGGGTCCTGGGATCGAATCCTGCATTGGGCTCCTTGCTCAGCGGGGAGCCTGCTTCTCTCTCTCCTGCTCCCCTTGCTGGTGCTCTCCACGATGACAAATAAATAAATAAGATATGGGGCGCCTGGGTGTCTCAGTCGTTAAGCGGCTGCCTTCAGCTCGGGTCATGATCCCAGGGTCCTAGGATCGAGTCCCACATCGGGCTCCCTGCTAAGCGGGGAGCCCGCTTCTCCCTCTGCCACTCCCCCTGCTGGTGTTCCCTCTCTCGCTGTGTCGCTCTCTGTCAAATAAATAAAATCTTAAAAAACAAAATTAAAAATTTTGTTTAAAGACAAAGTGTAGTGCTTAGGAAGAGGTGCTTAGGTGTCAAGCACATTTGGGTTTAATTTTGATCTTGCCTTCTATTAGAATTTCTTTCTCTGTGACATTGGGATAAGAACGTTTATTTCCTCAGGAAATAGCAAAGATGATAAGATATAATGAATGTGAAGTATTTAAAATAATGCCTGGCACATAATAAATTTTATTATCAGAAATAGTCACAAATATTGAGATGAGATTTTCAGTACTAGAGATCCTGCAAAAGTGAGTGGTAATGTGTCAAAGTATTATAGTCAGAACTGTTAATACTACCCTATTTTATTTTATTTATTTTTAATTTTTAGGGGGGAGGGGCAGAGGGAGAGAGAGAATCTGAAGCAGGCTCCATGCCCAGCACAGAGCCTGACGTGGGGCTCGATTTCACAACCCTGAGATCATGACCCAAGCTGAAATCAAGAGTCGGTCATTTAACTGACAGAGCCACCCAGGTACCCCAGTACTACTCTGTTTTAAATCCTAGCCTTTGATGACTTGAGGAAACATGCAAAATGTAGATCATGCATATCTCACAAGACTGTTGGAAAAATTACAAGAAATAATTCATGTAGAGCACTTAACTCAGTACTTGCCTTATTATAAACACTCAGTAAATACTGGCTATTATTATTTTTGTTATTAATAAAGAAACTTTCATGAAAAAGACTTGCAGTTTTGAGGCTTTTGGGATTCAAATGCTAAAACCTTAAAGCAATAATTTATGTTAGACATGGCATTAAAGTAGGATTGTTGCTTCTCTTCTACAATTAACCCCACTCAGTTATATAATCACAGAATTGTTCCTTCCTCCTTGGATATTGTTTTTTGTTTGTTTGTTTGTTTAAAATAATTTTTTATTGCCCAGGATATTTTTTTTCTTGTGTCTTGTTTTTTTTTTTTTTGCTTGTTTTCTTTTTAAATAACTATAAATTCAAGCTCAGGGAAGTTTGCTTTGCCTTGAGAAAAACAAAACAAAACAAAACAAAAAAGCTGTTCTATCATTTGCTAACCTGATCTCATTTGAAGAGAGAGATGGTAGTTATCTTGCCAGAGTAAAATTTATACCATGAATGATGCAGGTCTAAGTCTGGTGGCACTAAAAGGAGACGATAGCATTGTTGACAAAATTATAATCTGCTGGTGGCATTTGCGGAAAAGAAGCCCTTGCAAATTTCTAAATAACAGTAAACTCTGTTAGGAAATTCTAAAGTGTCTTACGGGCCAAAAAGGGAATGAGGTTAGTAAAATGCCTCAACAGAGTTTGAATAAAATACTGGGTTTGAGAGTTACTGGAACTTGGATATGTAAAAACAGGGTGGTAGGCTGGGTCATGCTTACAATGGTCTCAAGTTCAAATAAACTACTGTGACAATACACCACTTCACAGGTCACACGCTTTTCCACTTCTCCAGGGCTGTTCTTCCCTTCAGTAGGTGCTGGCAGAAGGCGTGCTCAGTCGCTTTCCGATATAGATGCCTAGGCCCAAAGCCAAAACATGAGAGAGGAAGAGAGACGGAATGAACGCCTTAAGGAATTCTGCGGAGAAAATACCCCCTTTCTTCATGGCCCCACTTTTCCTCATGCTTAAAGAGACCGAGCGTTTGGGTGTCTGAAGTGGAACTCCTTAGGTGGAACGTTTTCAGGTCTACTGGACCAGTCAGACACCCAGTTGACGCTTTTCTTCGAAGCATCAACTTCTTTCTCTCCTTCTGGAACTTCTTCTTCTGACTGGGAGCTATGGTCCCTGCTGGTGTGCATCTCCACATCAAACATAATCCGCCCATCTTCTTGTGGGGAAGGGCTGTCACAGTGAGAGCTGGCTCTTGAACTACTCTGTCCTGATTCATGTTGTGCATCCAAAAGAATCTTCTCCATGTCTCCATTGTGGATAGAGGATGAGGAAGGTACATGTTCTAGCCCCCCATTTTTCCCATTGCCATTATCATCGCCATTGCTGCTGTTCATGGGTAGCTCCACCCAGGAACTGTTGAGAACGGCTTGGGGGGGCAAAGGCTGTTCACCTTCCTCGCAGTTGTTGTTGTTGTTGTGCGGGGGCGGCTGCTGCTCTACTAAATGAGACGACATGGTCAGGCTGCTGGAAGAGCTGTGGCCGCAGCAGGACCACCCCTGGTTCTCAGGCAGCAACCTTGGATATTGTTTTAATAAAAAGCCTCCTGATTCGCAAATAAAATCTCTGTGATTATATCACTCCCTTTTTAGAATCTTTAAGGGTCCCTAATATTCACATTCAGTGATGCAAGCAGACAAATCATCTTTATTTTTAAGGATTTATTTATTTATTTGAGAGAGAGTGAGAGAGATCACAGAGGGAGGAGGGAGAGGCAGGCTCGCTGCTGAGCAGGAAGCCTGATGCGGGGCTCGATCCCAGGACCCTGAGATCAGAACCGGAGCCAAAGGCAGGTGTTTAACCCACTGAGCCACCCAGGCGCCCCAACAAGTAGGCAAATCATCTTAACTTATGCATATTGAAAAATACATTTGCACTTTGCAAGTACATCAACATAGGTTTGTATTTTGATCTGATGGCCCAAAGGAAAATGAAGGGGAGGTACTGTCTTTCTTGTTTCCGTTGTGTGTACGAAATGGTGCTAGGTGCTTTACATACGTTATGTTCTTTATTCTTACATGATTGGTATTTTTAAATGCATGACGTAACTAAGGCTCAAGGAGATTTGGCAACTTGCCCAAATTTTGATAGCTAGTGAGGGATGGAGTATGAATTTGAACACCCTTCACTCTGACACCAGAACTCCTGCTCAACCATTCTGCCTCCCCAGATATCCAGCTATTGGCTTTGCTGCCCTGGTACTTTTTGTGAAGATGTTTCAGTATTCAAGCTGCCAAAAATGATGCTATTTCAGGACAATAGTTAAGTGGACTTTGTTGAACGTGATCCCAGATGGAACTGTCTTGTTAGTACCTACAAGAGAGCATTAAAGCGAAGTTACTGTATATTACCTATGGATACATAACTGCATTGTGTTGGGGTATGTGGAGGGGGGATGCAATATATTGCCATCATGATGCAAATATGAATGCTGAATAAACGACCATATGCCTGGCCTGTGTTTCATTTCATCAGGAATAGATAGTAAGTGACAAATGGTTTATCTCATTTGGATCCCCCAAACTAAATGTCACACTTCATAGATGACACTCATTCAGAGACAATTTGTGAAAACAGGACTGGTGCCTAAAAAGATACTTATTTCATGGGTCTAATTTTGTTTCAATACCTTGGATGTTAGCAACAATTAGAAACACAGTAAAAATTTCTCAAAAACAGCTACTATTTTTCTACCTGCAGGTTTTAATGTTCCCAGGTGGAAGATGTGGAGCCCACCCTGGATGATCATGAGCACCCCATCTGTTCACCTTCAACAATCGGGACGTGTGCTGTTGGCATGTCATCCAGTCAACCAACGACTGCACTCACAGATTTTGTCTTTTCTTCTCATTCCTGCTACAGGAGGCAGACAGAAGACAAAACAAAGCCATGAAAATTTCTAGTTGTGCTCAGAGAGGCAATTATTTATATAGAAACAAACAATTCCCCTAGTTCTTTCTGTCTTTTATCCACATTTGATTACTATATTCTTCAAAGCTGAGTGTGGGGGCTAGAGGATCTCGCTTTGAAACATACATTGTTTATTTCAGAGAGGAAAAGAAATATATGTCATGTGTGGAATGCTTGGGAATCTGAGTCATTGTAAACTGAAGCTAAAAGACCATGACACTTCCAGGCTAAGCCTCTGGTTGGGTAGCTGCTCTCCTGGCTTGCTCTCCTCTCCATCACAAATAGTCTCTTTAGACTTAGAAACATTTCAAGTGTTGCATTATGTGATGAGATTAATAGTAGTATTAGTAACGATACTCTACTACGAAGCTATTGGAAATTCACCTCAATACAGTAGAGAGGATGGCATTACTCTATTTTAGCTGAGCATTTAGGAATTATCTTTACAGGGGAAGACAGAGCTGAATGGGAAATAATTTAAAGAAGACAAGGAAGTCTGAACAGCTATCAAAAACGAGGCTTGCCTTCCAAAACAAAGAAACTTATTAAAAAAACTGAGGGTGTTTTCAGTAGGTTGTGTTGTTGGGAGACACAAGCCTCTAGGGGGCACAACAAAGCCGCTGAGAATTACACATAGCCTTTTTAAAATTCTAACTTCCCATAATTGACGCGTGTGGATCCATGAATCCAGATCACAAATGTATATGGTACTGCTATAGTAAGTTAGCTATAGAAGCATATCATGTTCGAAAGTATTTTAAGGTAGGAAAATGGTGAGACTCACCAGGGCAAGAAAGTAAACAATCTAAAATAACAGGAAAACAGTAAGAAGTTTATAAACTGTTAATCATTCAACAAATATTTATTAAGTACTTGATTTGGCATGGCACCGCACTAGTAATAAGGGGGGAGGGAAAAACCTCAATTTCAGGAGAGCAATCGGAGGACATTGTGATACGAAGCTTACCTGACACCAATTTTAGATGAAAAGGATCTAAAGACAAAAAGTAGTACCTTGAAATAGTATCTGAAAAGTTGGTTCTGATTTCTATTTAAGAAAGTATGGATGAGCTGTTAACTGAAAGTAAAATATGGGATTGTTATAGCGTACCTCCTGCACCTCACACTCAAGAATAACCCAAATCTGTAATCTCTTAGCTAAGATTTCTCAAGTGTTACTTTGAAAGAATTTTAGTTTGACCTAAGATGTGATATTTCAGGACAGAGCGAAGCTCTTAGCTACCTAGCTTTCATAAATATCAGTCTTATAAGGATCATGGTCCCTGGTGAGAATCTGATGAGAACTATGGATGTTCTTCTGAGAAAATTATACATTTTCCACACATATTTTAATTTTCATAAGTTATTTCAGGAATTTCAAGTCTCTTTCAGTCTGTCCATGGACCTTCTAAGAGTACCTGAACTTCCTAAGAGAAGATCCACTTTATCAGAGGATATTCCAGAGCTCATGATGTACAGATATTAGTTCTGGGCCTCAGGGAATCTGCCCACTTAGAAGTTCTTGCATGGATAGAGAGATCTTTTAATCTTATCAGGAGGGTAGAACTTGCTGATTTCCAAGCAGCCCTAGGCTCAGAAGGTTAGAGTAACTTTGATTAGTGAGACATATCTTCCAAGATGGTGAGCACAGGCCCACAGATGGCTCCAATGCGATTTCAACTCATGTTTAAGAATCTTGATGTACTGAGAACTTTTTTGTAGGAAGTTCTGTGATGACTATAAGGTAACATGGACCCATGTTGGACAGTCACCGAGAGAGGGGGACTTCTTCCAAAAGGTATCTAGGATCTAGGACTTCCTAGAGCAGCCAGAGTCTGTTAGGTTTTATTCCAGGAAAGAACATCCCCCAGAGACATAAGAAAGTAGAATATATACAGGACCCCTGAAGGGATAGAATATTCTCTATTTGGACGAAGTTGGTTAAGTAAGTAGGATGAAGATAATGCCCTGAATATGTAGGACCCCTGAAGGAATAGATTATTCCTCATGTGGATGAAGTTGGTTTATAACATGCTAAGGTTGAAGTGTCTGTAGATTATCAGAAGGACAGTTGAAAATATAAATCTGGACTGGAAATACAGGTTGGGGTTGTATTTACAGGTTTGTGAGTCACTCATTATTTAATTATCTTTCCCCACTTAGCCATTTCTCCTTTCTTTCCTATTCTTGTTAATGATATCACTATTGATCTGTTGGTCCAAACTGAAAACCTGAAAATGTTGTAACGCTTTCTCTTCAATCATCTTACACTTCTACCACTTTTGAAAGATCGCTGGTTGCTCTACACTTGGGCCATTACTTTAGTTCAGGCCATCACCAGTCCAGGCTGTTATAATAGCCCCCCTCACCGATCTATGAATCAAACTCTCTCCTTTACAAGTCAGCCTCACCATGACAGAGTTATCTTCTTAAAATTAATCTGTGTCATTCCCCTACATAGAAGGTCTGTTGTTCTGATGAAGGGCAGTACTGCACAATCCACCTAAAGTAAAGAATTCTGAGGTCAAATAACTGCACACTATGTTTTCTTCTAAGAGATTCATATATTATTATATTCAAGGCTCTGAGAAGTCCTTCTCTTGCCATTTGATACAGCATTTTCCCACATGTATTTGCTCATGGAATTTTTTTCACAGGATGTTTATTAAAACCCTCTCAAGTTAGTGTTACCTGAAACACATTTTGGGGAATGCTCTCCCATGGGTTAAAATACGAAACAGCTTGGAATATGAAACCACTCGGAATTTGATCCCCTTATATTGCTACAGACATTTTTAAACCACTTACTGCCCCATTCCTTGCATCCTTACTCCAACTACATCAAACTTCTTGCCATTTCTTCATACTCCAGGCTATTTTGTTTATTTTCCTTTTACTGCATACATTACAGTAGCAATTGTGAAAATAAATGAAATCATGAGTATTGATTTAGTTTCCCCATCCCCTATTCATCTAGCTAGAGTTGAAGATGCAAAGAAAGAAAGATGAGGCGCTGAAGAAGTTGAAATTGTCCGGAAAGAAGAATGAGGACTACACAGTGGAATTTCTGTTTACTTGTTCTGAAGGAAAGATGGAAGGAAAGATAGTAGAAAAATGTCTAGACGTTTTGGGGGGGAAAACTTATGTTTAAAAATTTTGACAAACATTTCTTCAATGCCTACTATGTGCTGAGCCTCACGCTAGACACACAAAAATCTTGTAATGCATGTTTTAATCCCATTTTAAAGCTCTGTGAGCAAAAGCAAGTACTAACTAACTTCAAATGCAAATCTGTTTGACTTTTTCCATGGCTATGCACAAAATGGAATCAGAAAAATAAATAATAGAGGAAACACTGTGGATTAGCATATTGCTAGCAATAATAATAAATATCTAATAATAACAGTAAAACAAGTTGATAACATTTATTGAGTGCTTACTATGAGTTAGGCCATAATCTAAGAGATGAGGCTAAAGAAGTTATTTCCTTTCTCTTTGTTATTTCTGGCTTCTACCAGCAGAGTGCATATTGTTATCAATGTCACAATTCATCAGGGAATCCACTGAAACTTCATAAGCAAAAGGTAAGTGAAGTACGTACCCATTGAAAAAGGGAGCTTAGAAATTATAAACACAGATTTTTTTTTTTTTACTTTACTTGGTGAACATGTCTAAAATGACTGTCTCAAAATAAGAGATATCAGCAAGTGATGTGGAATTTCAAGTGAGGAAAACATTCTTCAAAAAGAGACGTCTTGAAAAACAGCAGTAGACAATATATGCATAAAGAAATATTTCATGAGAAGATTAGGAATAACTGAAAGTTCACAATTATAAAGTATAATGAAATGTAGAGCAAATTATCAGTTGAAGCTAGACCAAAATTTGTGAGATTTAAATCACTCACTTGAGATAAAAAGTGGGGCAAAGGGGAAAAGAAGAGACAGCTGGTGCGCCTGGGTGGCTCAGTCGGTTAAGCGTCTGACTCTTGGTTTTGGCTCAGGTCATGATCTCAGGGTCGTGAGATCGAGCCCCACGTCAGGCTCCATGCTCAGTGGGGAGTCGGCTTGAAATTCTCTCTCCATGTGTCCCTGTGCCCCTCTCCCAGCTCTCTCTCTCTCAAAATAAATAAATAAAATCTCTTTAAAAAAAGAAGAGACCCCTGATCTCTAATTGTCCA
This sequence comes from Callorhinus ursinus, assembly GCF_003265705.2. NCBI lineage: Eukaryota > Metazoa > Chordata > Mammalia > Carnivora > Otariidae > Callorhinus > Callorhinus ursinus. Next base: position 16,943,120 of record NW_027397095.1, on the reverse strand, counting down.
GTTGCAGAAAACTCTTAAACCATACATACGAATGCATTGGGAAAGTGCATTTATATACACAAGTGGGAAAATAATTCCAAAGGGGATGGGGTGAGGAAGGAGGAGGCAAAAGGATAAGACCTCATGGACTAATGGAAATGCTGGAATGTGCAGAAGATTAAAGGGGTAGCTAAAACTTTGACCTTGAAAATGAAGTGGTGTTAGAGAGAAGGGATAAAAGAAAATAGGTGGAACAAGTTTACACTTCTGGTGATGACACACACTCTGGTCCAGATCTCTCCTGCTTCTGTAAACAAATAGAAGACTAGAGAAAATATATGAATTAATCATTTTCATATAATGAGGAATATGCAGTATGGGACAGTGAGCCTCAAAAGAAGGAAAACAAACAAGGTCAGCCTTTCTGCCTGAATGTACTTTCCTCACGCTGTGTGTGTGTGTGTGGGGGGGCTCCCAAACAGAGCAGGGCATCATCTTGCTGAGTTGAAGAGACAGAGATTAGAGTTGGAGATGCTGATCTGACTAATTTGCAAGGCAGAGTGCTGGAGAAGAGGGAGCCATACAGAAAACAAGCTCTCGGGGCGCCTGGGTGGCTCAGTTGTTAAGCATCTGCCTTCGGCTCGGGTCATGATCCCAGGGTCCTGGGATCGAGCCCCGCATCGGGCTCCCTGCTCCGCGGGAAGCCTGCTTCTCCCTCTCCCACTCCCCCTGCTTGTGTTCCCTCTCTCGCTGTCCCTCTCTCTGTGTCAAATAAATAAATAAATAAAATCTTAAAAAAAAAAAAAAAGGAAAACAAGCTCTCAAGATCCTCATTGGTGGTCTCCTGGAGTCTTTGGTGGAATACTTTACTCAGAATCTATAAAGAATTTTCAAAGCACAGTAATAAGAAAATAAACAATCTGATTTTAAAAAAGAATCAAACATTTGAGCAGACACACTAGTAAAGAAGATATACAGATGACAACCACATAAAAGGGTGCTCAACTTCATTATTCATTGGGGAAATGCAAATTAAAACCCAAATGAGTTATCACTGCCCATGTATTAGCATGATTGACCATACCAAGGGGTGAAGATGTAGAGAAAGTAAAATTCTCAAATACTTCCTGTGGAAGTGGAAAATGATACAACCACTTTTGAGAATTGTTTGGCAGTTTCTTAAAAAGGTAATTATACACATACCTATTATCCAGCCATACCAATCCAAGAGAAACAAAAGCATATATCCACACAAAAACATGTACACTAATGTTCATAACAGTGTTATTTTTGATAGTCAGAAGTGGAAACAACCTAACTGTCCATGAACAGGGAATGGACATACAGTTTGTGGTATACCAATACAATGGAATATTATTTGGCCATAAAAGAAATACACTACCAATATATGCAGTAATATGGATGAATAAATATGCATACTGAGTAAAAGAAGCCAGACAAAAAGTACATATTTTATGAATCTATTTATATAAAATTATAAAATTATAATTATAAAAATGCAAGCTAATCAATAGTAATAGAAATGGATCAGCTGTAGCTTGAGGATGAGAAAGACTAGGGCAAGGCATGAAGGTAGAATCACAGAAGTGAACATAGAAATATTTTCAGGTAACATTTGTGATTGTGGTGATGGTTTCACAAATATATACATATATCAAAATGTACCATTTTCTATAATTTAAATATGTATACTTGTTGTATATCAATTATACCTCAATTGAAAAAGCATAAAGTAACAAAGAAAAAAAACCCAAAGACATTAGAATAAGTGAAGCCTCAGAACGATATATCTCACGAATATAGGTGTAAAAATTCTTAAAGGATATTATCAAATAGAATCTAGCCATATGTAAGTATAATGTATCATAGTCAAGTGGAATTTACCTCCAGGAATTCTAGGTTAGTTTTTCATTGGAAAAATTATCAATTTAACTTTTAAACAACCAATGGGTTGAAGAACAAATCGCAAGTTAAATTAGAAAATATATTGAGAAAAATGAAAATGAAAACACAACATACCCAAACTCATGAGATGTCGTGAAAGCAGTTTCCAGAAGAAAATTTATGATTATAAATGTTAACATTAAAAAAAAGAAGAAAGTTCTCAAATCAGTAGCTTAAACTCAAAGCTATAAAAGGAAGGAAATAATAAAATTTAGAACACGGATAAAATAGTGAATGAAAAAAACAACATAAAAATAAATAAAGCAGGGGCATCTGGGTGGCTCAGTTGGTCAAGCGTCTGCCTTTGGCTCGGGTCATGATCCCAGAATCCTGGGATCGAGCCCCATGTCGGGCTCCCTGCTCAGCAAGGAGCTTGCTTCTCCCTCTCCCTCTGCCTGCCTCTCTGCCTACTTGTGCTCTCTATCTCTCTGTCAAATAAATAAATAAAATCTTTAATAAATAAATAAATAAATAAAACCAACAGTTGGTTCTTGGAAAAGATCAACAATATTGACAAACTTTTAGCTAAAATGACAAAGAACAAAAGAGAGAAGATTCAAATTAACTAAAATCAGAAAGTGAGAAAATTACTATTGATACTATAAACAAATGTATGCCAACAAATTGGATGATGTAAATGAAATGGACACATTTCTAGGAACACGCAACCTTCCGAGACTAACTCATAAAGAAATAAAAAATATGAATAGATCTATAATTAGTAAAGAGATGGATTAGGAATCAAGTGTTCCAAAAAAGGCCCTGGACTAGCGGCTTCACTAGTGAATTCTACCAAATATTTAAAGAACTAACACCAAAATCCTTCTCAAAAGTTTCCAAAAATTTGAAGAGGAGGGAACACTTCCTAAACTCATTCTATGAGGTCAGCATTATGCTGATATTAAAGCCAGACAAATATGCTATAAAAAAAACCCTACAGACCAATATCCTTTATGAATATTGATGCAAAAATCCTTAACAAAATACTAGCAAAGCAAATTCAACAGCACTTTTAAAGGATTATACAACATGGGATTCTCTCTCTGGGGTGCCTGGGTGGTTCAGTCGGTTGAGCATCCGACTCTTGATTTCATCTCAGGTCAGGATCTCAGGGTCGTGAGATTAAGCTCCATGTAAGACTCTATGCTGGACGTGGAGCCTGCTTGAGATTCTCTCCCTCCCTCTCCCTGTTCCCCCTACTCTGAAAAAAATAAAAAAAAGTAAAGGGTTACACAACATGACCAAGTGGTATTTTTAGGACACAAGTATGGTTCAACATACAAAAATCAATGAATGTGATATGCCACCTTAACAGAAGGAAGGAAATGGGATGCCTGGGTGGCTCAGTTGGTTAAGCAGCTGCCTTTGGCTCAGGTCATGATCCTAGGGTCCTGGGATCGGGTCCTGCATCGGGGTCCCTCATCAGCAGAGAGCCTGCTTCTCCCTCTCCCTCTGTCTGCAGTTCCCCCTGCTTGTGCATTCTCTGTCTCTGACAAATAAATAAATAAAATCTTAAAAAAAATAAAGAAGGAAGGAAAGAAAACCCCACACAATCATCTCAATCAATGCAGAAAAAGCATTTGAGAAAATTCAACGTCCTTTTATAATTAAAAAAAGCTCAACAGACTAGGAACAGATAAAATATACCTCCTTGTAATAAAGACAACATATAAAAAACCCCACAGCTGACGTCATACTCAATTGTGAAAGACTAAAAGATCTTCCTCTAAGATCAGGAACAAGGCAAGGATGCTTGCTTCCACAACTTTTTGTCAACATTGTATTGGAAGTTCTAGCCAGAGCAAAAGAAAGACATAAAGGGCATCCAAATTGGAAACGAAGAAGTCAAATTGTGTCTGTTTACAGATGACATGATCTTATATGAAGAAAAACCTAATGAGTCCACATACGAAAAAACCGTAGAACTAATAAACAATTTCAGAAAAACTGAGGATACAAAATGCAAAAAAATCGGTGGCATTTTTATACACTAACAACCAATGAGGAATCTGAAGAGGAAATTTCAAAACAATTTCATTTACAATAGCATTAAAAAAATCAAATCCTTAGGAATGACCTTAAGCAAGCCGGGGAAAGACTTGTACACTGAAATGTACAAAATGTTGCTGAAAGAAATTGAAGAAGGCACAAATAAGTGGAAAGACACCATATTGTTAAGACTTCATTAGTACCCAAATTGCTCTACAGATTCAATGCAATCCCTACCAGATTTGCAACAATGTTTTGTTTTGTTTGCAAAAGTGAAAAAGTCCATCTTAGAATTTATGTAGAATCTCAAGGGAGCCAAAATAGCCAAAATAATCTTAAAAGAAAACAAGTTGGAAGTCTCATATTTTCTGATTTCGAAATATGCTACCTGGCCACAGTAACCAAAACAGTGTGGTACTGGTATAAAATACAGAATACAGACCAATGGATTAGACTAAAAAGCCCAGAAATAAATGTTCACATATATGGTCAAATGAGTTTTGACAAAAATTTCAAGACCGCTCAATAGGGAAAGGACAATTGTTTCAACAACACTGATGGGAAAATTGGTTATCCATATGAAAAAAAGAGCTTGGAACCTTACCTTATACCATATATAAAAATTAATTCACAATGGACTGAAGAACTAAATTTAACAGGTAAAACTATATAACTCCTTGAAGAAAACATAGGGAAAAGCTTTAAGACATTGGATTTGGCAGTGATTTCTTGGATATGACACCAAAAGCATAGGTAACAGAACAACACATAGATAAATTGGACTTCATCAAAATTAAGACTTTTGTGCATCAAAGGCCATTATCAACAAAGTGAAAAGACAACTCATGGAATGGGAGAAAGTATTTGCAAATCATATGTCTGATAAGGGATTAATATCAGTATAAAGAAGACTTACAACTAAGCAACAGAAAGCCAAACAACCCAATTTAAAAGTGGGAAAGGACTTGAGCAGTCATTTTTCCAAAGATATGCAGATGACCAAAAAAGTCCATGAAATAATGCTCGGCATCACTAACACCGGGGGAAAAGCAAATCAAAACCCTAAGACACCACTTCTCACCCATTAGGATGGCTATTGTCGTAAAAATAGAACACAAGTGTTGGTGAGGATGTGGTGAAACTAGAATGCTTGTGCATTGGTGGGAGTGTGAAATGGTGCAGCCATTGTGGAAAACAATATTGTGCTGATTCCTCAAAAAAATTAAAAATAAAATTACCATATGATTAAGCAATTTCACTTCTGAGTATATGCCCAAAAGACTTGAAGGCAGAGATTTGAATAGATATTTGTATACGCGTGTTCATAGTAACATTATTCACAATAGCCAGAAGATGGAAACAATGGAAATGTTTACCAATAGATGAACGGAGAAACAAAATGTGGTATATACATACAATGGAATATTATTCAGCTTTAAAAAGGGAAGGAAATTTTGACAAATGCTACAAAATGGATTGAACCTCGGAGGCATTATGCTATGTGAAACAAGCCAGGCACAAAAGGATAAATATTTTATGATTCTACATATGAGGTGCCTACAATAGTCAAATTCGAAGAGACGTGAAGTAGACTAGTGGTTGCTAGGGATTAGGTAGAGGAAGAGTGGACAGTTAATGCTGGACAGGTACAGAATTTTAGCTTGTGAAGATGAAAAAGTTCTGAATGTGGATGGTCATGATGGTTGAACAACAATGTGAACATGCTTAATGTCACTAAATTGTACAGTTAAAAATGGTCAAAATGGTAAATTTTATGTTATATGTCTTTTACCAGAATTAAAAAAATCAATTCCGTTTACCATATGAAACTAATCAAAGAGTAAAAACTCATTGTGCTCAGAAAAGGTGCAGAATAAGCATTTCACAAAATTCAGTACACAGTCATGATGAATACTCTCTGTTGCTCAGGAATAGAAGGGATCTTCTTCCACAAGATAAAAAGCATTTAAAGCAAAGTAAGACAAAACAAAAAAAACAACCCCAACCACTTTAGCTAACATCTTGCCTAATCTTGAAAGACAATGCTTTTTCCCTCTAAGACTGGAAGTAAGGCAAGTATGTGTGCCCTCACTATTCTTATTTAATATTGTACTTGATGGCCTAGCCAGGCCAATAAGGCCAGAAAACCAAAAGACATAAAATTAAAAACAAGAAGTGTACTCATTATTTACAGAAAACAGGATTGCATACATAGAAATACTCATAGAATAGATATATTTTAAAACCCTACTGAAATCCTAAGTAAATTTAACAAGAGTGTTGAATATAAGGCCAACAGAAAAAAATCAATTGTATTTCTATATACTAGAAATAAACAATTGAAAAATGAAATTTCAAATAACCATTTACAATAGCATAAAAACATGATATGTATAAGATAAATTCAGCAAAACATGTTCTAGATCTCTACACTGAAAACAGTATTGAAATAAACTATTTTTTAAAAACCCTAAAGGAATGGAACTATATACTGTATTCATATGTGGTAGAGTATCAGACCTCTAAATACAGAGAACAAACTGTTGGTTGCCAGAGGGGACAGGGGGGTCGGGGGTCGGGCAATATGGGTGAAGGGACGTGGGAGACACGGGCTTCCAGTTGCGGAATGAATAAATCATGGGGACAGTAGGCTCAGCAAAAGGAATACAGTCAATGATATTGTTATAATGCTGTAATGGGACAGATGGGAGCTACATTTGTGGTGAGCAGAACATAAGGTATAAAACTTGTCAAATCACTGAGTTGTATACCTGAAACTAATGTTAACGTTGTGTGTCAACTATACTCAAAAAATAAAATAAAATAAAGCTGCTATAAACATAAAAGAAAAAGAGGTAGTCTGTCAACGGTCAGTAACAGACCAGAAACAAAATACTTGCTACATATATATCCTAAATTGGAATTGTACTCAGAACACATTTAAACATTTTCTAACTACAGATTATCCAGCTTTCATGGAGTTTTAGGTGTGGCTGATGTTACCTATCCCCCTGTGAACCAGAGTAGAATCTCCCCACCAGCTTTTCAGCGTTCTCTTTATAAAGCAATGGCAGAGTCCCCGAGAGAGGTGTAGTTGTCAGCTAGTTTCTGCACCATGTTCATTTGAAAATCCTGTCATCGTCTTTAGGCGTACTTCTAAAAAAAAATCTAAACTAAAAAATAGTGGCTTTGCTCTATTCAACTGATTTCTAGAATGTGTACAGAGATTCTTTGGAAGAGGGCAAGATTTTAGAAGAGGGTTTTTTCCTCCTCTCTATGAAGCTTGCATTTGCAAAGCTCCTCACGTAACATCCTTCCAACTTTCCAAAACCAAAGTCTACAATTCCAAATAAAACTGTGGAATTCAGGTTTATAAATACCTCTTTTGCCACAAAAGATTTGATGCTGGAGGAAAGGCAGATGTTTTCTGACACACAATTTGTAAGTTTTAATCTTTGTTCTAGGCATCCGATCTGGTTTCTATTGGTGCAGCTGATAGACTCACTCATTAGGAGAAATGCCCTACCCAATCTTAGGTTTCTTGCATAAATGTTTGTGTTCTGACTGATACATCTTTACATTGTTTAGGGACCGGCAATCAGAATAGTGATTGAAAATAAGATAACAAGCTATACTGGAATTAAAATAAAAAAATAAAATAGCATGCACTCATCTCAGATGGAAGGAGCAGTATAGAAGACATTTTGGACTTCTCTGTTAGTGTCAGTCTGGGGCCATGGACTGGCCAGAGGGGTTAGGCTTCATGATTTAGCAAAGTAGAAGCGATTTACAAAATATTCCCTAAACTGAGTAGGTTGCAAAAACTCAGATGGGGTGGGGAGGGAAGGGGAAGGGAAAAGGGCAGGAAGACAGAGGGAGAGAGAGAGAGGCTTGAGTGGAATCCAGAGACTTGCTAAGGTAGGACAAGATGTGATCTAGAGTCCAGAAGGACACATTGATTGTTATAATAACTGCTACTTCTTGAGTGCCTTCAGTGTTGCAAGAACATTAATCTGAAGAATGAGGTATTATTATCCCCAGAGAATTAATGAGGAAATTGAAGCATAGAGAGATTAGATACCTTATCCAGGACGATGCAGTTGCTAAGTGGTAGATCTGGAAGCTGAACCTCATCATTCTTCCCTTAAAGCTATTTTATCTTGGGGCGCCTGTGTGGCTCAGTTGGTTAAGCCCCCCACTCTTGATTTCAGCTCAGGTTATGATCTCAGGGTCATGAGATCGAGCTCTGCCTCCAGCTCCACGCTCAGCGCAAAGGCTGCTTCTCGCTCTCTCTCTCTCTCTGTTCCTTCCCCTGCGCGCGCGCGTGCGCACACTCTCTCCCTCTCAAATAAATAAATAAAATTTTAAAGAAAGGCTGTTTTGTCACCTCCCACAATGGAGACGATTTGTGAATTTTGATCCTGTCAGACAAACTGTTTTTTCTCTGAATTATTTTATATTACTTTCTGGATGTAGGTGGCCCTGGGAGTGCTGGTATCAATCTGACTCTCAAGGATGCCAAAGTTTTCCATGTAATTCCTGATCTGGATGAGGCAGGGATAGAAATTTTGCTATTGTCTCATGGTGAAGCTCTGTTTGCTTTTATTAGGAATGTATGGACACATTCCTGTCAGCAGACAGCTTCAGTGTTTACCACTGTTAATATAAATACCTAGATTTCTATTCATGTTTTGTTGGCTGGAGCAAGGGCTGAAGTGTTCAGTTCGAATGAGTTGTTCGTGTTCAGTGTTCTAAAAAAAAATGCAGATATATTAGTTTACAAAACTGACACCTCAAGGGCCAATAGAATCTTGGAGTTGAAAGAGACCTCAAGAAAGAGAGATGAGCCAGTTAGGCCTTGCATCCCAGCCTCAAGGTACATGAATTGTTAATGGGGATTGAATATCGCTCCTATGTTCTGTGAAAAGTTCTTTATATTTAAATGCTTCTTATTATTTAGGAAAGTCTGAACTAGATAGGATCAAAAGAGATTGTCCAATAAGGTTATTTCATTTTACAGATGAGAAAACTGAAGCCACACCCATTGTTGAATTATGCAACAGGCCTTTTCCTTCTGGGTATAATACTGGCAGATTTTTAGATGAAAATCATGTCAAGGAAATTTTAATTCTAGCCCATGACGTCTGAGAAAAGCATTCCCTCTCTGCTTCTTCTAAGGGGAGGCTGGGGTTAGAGCAAGGGAACGTGAGTGTGTACGTGCGTCCTTGGACACGCACGTGCACATTGGAGGTTGCAAAACTCTAACTGCTACTGGCTTTGATAAAGAAATGCCATGGACTTGAGCATTTCACTTAGATTGAAAATGACTCCCTGCCAAGAAAGGCTCGCTGCAAGTTTTTGGCTGGTGGCAAATGCGAGATAGGATCATTCTTGTTCCAGAGCCACCAACAATGCGTACCAGTCATGGTTACTAACCCACACTCCAGGGGTGAGGAGGTTGGAATTCATTCACATGGACTGATCCTGGGTTTGCCTAGAAGCAAATACACGCTTCCAAATACCTTCCACATCTGGATCCCACACTGTGAGACTTGGCAGTCGGATTGCTTTAAAAATGTTGCAGCATTGTTAGATAACCTGCCAGGATATGTTGAAATGGTACATAGTTTGGAATATTCCACATATGGGTAAGTATATAAGTCCTTAAATGCTGTTTTTCTTGTCTTTAATCTGGCAAAGAAGTGTAAACACACAATCAGAAAACTGTAGCAACATGGTTCATATTTAGCATATTTATTCATCTTTGTTTTAATTATATTTTCTGGGAAAGTACTATTTGAAAAGATATATTGTTTAATGTAATAGCCAAGTCGCCGGGAAAGACTTGTATATAGAGAGATCTCTAGTGCAACATAGTTTCAGTGGGTACATCTCTTTACATAATTTCAATTATATTTTTCATTGGGAGTTGCTTTGGTTCAGTGGTTGTAAAAGTCTGAAACACTGTGTTAAGAAAGATTCTGAAGTTTCATCAGGGTTCTAAGTGGGAAAGAGAACCCTGAGTTATTAGTGATTTGGACATTAGTGTAAAAAGTGAAAGCAATAAAAAAATGCCAATTATGTAATATACTGGATACATTTATTTTTTTCTAATTTTTTGGTTTTTGTGAATAAGATATATTAACATGATAAACCATGAAAACAGCACAGAAGAATACATGAGAAATTATTTTCCCTTCCATTCTTTACTCAATCCCCAAGTGCCACTTCTTAGAAGCAACGATTGTCGCAATTTCTTTCAGAGACATTCTATATTTTTAAAAGCATTTTTGTATAAATATCTACCTTTTATTTCTATTTTTAAAATTAAAAAAAATCTACCTTTTATAGTAATTGTAGCATAATAGAATACACGTAATTGTGCAAGATTGTTGAATACATGTATTTTTTAAATGTCAAATTTTGTTATATATATTTTACCAAAATTAAAAATAATAACAATATAACATACCCCAAAACATTGACTTGTTCACTTAAATAGATAAATTACATGATATGCAATCTATTAATATGGTTGGATTAATTTCTCCCATATTTGTTTTGTTTTCTGTTAGTTGCCTTTTTTCCTTGTTTCTGTTTTTGTCTTCCACTCTTTTTCTGTGTAGCTCTAATTAAGCATTTTGTATGATTCCATTTCTCTCTCCTTTCCTAGCATATCAGTTATACTTCTTTTAAAAAAAATTTTATTTATTTATGAGAGAGAGAGAGTGAGCGTGTGAGCAGGGGGAGGAGCACAGGGAGAGGGAAAAGCAGACTCCCAGCTGAGCGGGGAACCCAACGTGGGGCTCGATCCCAGGACCCCGGGATGATGACCTGAGCCGAAGGCAGACACTCAACTGACTGAGTCACCCAGGTGCCCCAGTTATACTTCTTTCTTTACTTTTTTTTAGTGGTTACCTAAGAGTTTGTCATATACACTTACACCTAATCCAAGTCCACTTTCAAATCATACTGTACCACTTCATGGGTAGGGCGTGCACCTTGTAATAACAAAATAATCCAATTCCTCCCTCCTCTCCCTTACATAATTGCTGTCATTTATTTCGCTTATACATAAACATATATAATCTAATACATTGTTGCTATTATTATCTCGAATAAGCTATTATCTATTAGATCAATTAAGAATAAAAAAGTTTTTATTTTAGCATCAATTATTCCTTCTCCAGTGCTTTTGCCTTTTTATGTAGATCTGAATTTCTGACATATCACTTTCCTTCTCGATGAACTTCCAACATTTTTGCAGGACAGGTTTTCTGGCAAGAAATTCCTTCAGTTTGGCTTGTCTGAGACAGTCCTTATTTCTCGTTCGTTTTTGAAGGGTAATTTTGCAGGGTACAGAATTCTAGGTTGGTGGTTTGTTTTCTCTCAACACTTTAAATACTTCATTCCACTCTTTCTTGTTCCTATGGCTCTGAGAAATCAGACATAATACTTATTTTTGCTTCTCTATTGTTAAAGGGGTTTCCCTCTCATTTCTTTCAAGATTTTTTCTTTGTCTTTGATTTTCTGGAGGTTGAATAAGATCTGACTCAGTATAGTGTTTTCTTTGGTGTTTGTCTTTGCATTTATCCTCCCTGGTGTTTTCTGAGCTTCCTGGATCTGTGGTATGGTGTCGAACATTAAGTGGGGGAAAATTCTCAGTCTGATTTCTTCAAATATTTCTTTTGTTCCTTTCTTCTCCTTCTGATAGTCCCATTATGCATGTTATACCTTTTATAGTTGCCCCACTAATCTTGGATATTATTTTCTGGGGTGTTTTTTTTTCCAGTCTTTTTTCCCTTTGCTTTTCAGTTTTGGAGGCTTCTATTGACATAGCTTTGAGCTCAGAAATTATTTCCTCAGCTGTGTTCACTCTACTAACAAGCCCATCAAAGGCATTCTTCATTTTTGTTACAGTGTTTTTGATCTCTCCCATTTCTTTTTGGTCCTTAGAATTTCCACCTTTCTGCTTACATTGCCCATCTATTCTTACATGTTGTCTACATTTTGAATTCGAGCTCTTAGCATATTAATCAGAGTTGCTTTCAATTCCCAGTCTGATAATTTCAACATTCCTGCCATAACCGAACCTAGTTCTGGTGCTTGCTCTGTTTCTTCATGCTGCGTTTTTTTTGTTGTTGTTGTTGTTTGTTTGTTTTTTAGTAGGCCTTGTAATCTTTTGTTGAAAGCTGGACATAATATATGGTGCAAAAGAAAATCTGATAAATAGATCTTTAGTGATGTGGTGGTAAGGTGTGGGGGGAAGAGGAAGCATTCTATAGCTCTATGATTAGGTATCAGTCTTTTAGCTAGCCAGGGCTCCTGGGCTGTCAATGTTCTATGTGTTTCTCAGTTGTATCCTTCTCAGATGGGACGGGATGGCTAGAGGGGACTGGAGTTGAGTATTTCTCGTCCTCCAGGTCAGTTATGCTCTGATAAAACCCTAGGAGGTTGAACTCTGATAAATTGTTTCTTTTGAAGCCAGGCCCCCTTAAAAACAACAACAAAATACTCTGGTGTATTTCATTTTCCCTCCCACTGAGGGAAGCACAAAGGGATCTTTCTTTGATATTCACTGTGAGAACCTGGTAGAACTCCTAGTGGTAAAACTCACAAAAAATGTGGAGACCTCCCTATGACTTGGTTCTCTCTGGAGTTGTTAACTCTCAGACATATCCACACTGAGCCTCCAGCAATTTGTCACTTATAGTTTAAGTTTTCCTGCCCCGGGTACTGGTTCTCTTGGGGTTTTCTGCTTGTGGGTATCTGCTCCAGTGAGTTGTGATTCTCTGTATCTGTCTGTCTGCTGCTGCAATTTTGGGGGCAGTATTTCCCCTCACTTCTCTGACAGATCTAAGAAAAGTTTATTTTTCAGTTTGTTCAGCTTTTTACTTGTTGTTAGGATGGAGTGAAAATTTCCAAGTCCTTACATGCCAGACCAGAGACTTGTACCAGGGCGCCTGGGTGGCTCAGTCAGTTAAGCGTCTGACTCTTGATTTTTGGCTCAGGTCGTGATCTCAGGGTCATGAGATTGAGCCCCATGTTGGGCTCTGTACTAGGTGTGGAAACTGCTTAAGATTTTCTCTCTCCCTCGCCCCCTTCTCTCTCTCTCTCTCCCTCTCTTAAAAAAAAGTATCTGTATCATGTGTTTTTCAGTTAATAATTTATCTTGGAAATTGTTTCACATTGCAACATACAGTGCCTCTCTGTTCTTTTTAACTGGTGCATAATATTTCATTATATGAATATCTTATCTTTTAACACTCCCCTACAGATGAGTACTTAGGTTCTTTTCAATGCTTTTGTTAGAAACAATACTGTAATAAGTATCCTTGTACTTCTTTGCACATATATGTAAATAAATTCATAGGATAAGTTCTTGGTGCAAAGGAGATAGACATCATTGCTAAATCTTCCTTTATAGAAATTGTACCAAATTAGACTCTCACTATCAATGTATGTGAGTGACCAATTAGGTATGTTCTTACTAATGTAGTATATTATCAATGATTTAAAAAAATCTCCCAGTATGTTTGAGAGATGGTATCTCAGTGTAGTTTTGATTTGGGATTTCCAATTAAGAGAGAATTTGACCATTTTTCTCATTTGCCATTTATTTTTCCCTTTTTTTTTTTAAAGATTTTATTTATTTATATTTGACAGAGAGAGGCACAGCGAGAGAGGGAACACAAGCAGGGGGAGGGGGAGAGGGAGAAGCAGGCTTCCCGCCAAGCAGGGAGCCTGACGCGGGGCTCGATCCCAGGACCCTGGGATCATGATCCGAGCCAAAGGCAGATGCTTAACGAATGAGCCATCCAGGTGGCCCTATTTTTCCTTTTTCTATGAATTCTCTGGTCATGTCTTTGCCCCATGTTTCTGTTGGTTTATCTTTTTCTTATTGATTTGTAGGAGCTCTTTATATATTAAGGAAATTAGCGGTTTGTCATGTGCCTTGCATATATCCATTTTCACAGTAATTTTCTTTTGACATCCTAACTGAATTTTCTTGCTATGCAGATTTTTATTTTATTTATTTATTTTAAAAATTCTTCCATTAGTTTATTTATTTTTTTACAGTGTCATATAGTTTCAGGTGTACAATGTAGTAAGTCAACAATTCCATACATCACTCAGTGCTTTGCAGAATTTTAGAAACATTTAGGTAGTTAAATTTATTAGCTTTTCATTTGATGGCTCCTGGATTTTGCATTATGCTTAGAAATGCCCTTCATTACTGTTTTTATATTTTTGCTTCTTATGTTTAAATTTTTGATTCATCTGGAATTTGTTTTGGTATAAACTGAGAATTAAGGATCCAACTTGATTTGGTATTATTTTTTCAGGTGGCTACCCAGTAGACCCAATTTTGGGTTATGCTATTTTAACTAAATACTTAAACATTTTTCTATTTCCTACATAGCTTCTCAGTAATCACATTTCACTATATTGATACTATAGTAGTAATATCATATTGAAAAACTCAGCGGTTTCCAATTTTTGTGCATTATGCCAAATAGCCTTCTACATGTATCTTCTTGTTTCTGATTAATTGCTTTTCTGGGACACATGACTAAGAGTGGAATAATTGAGTTTTGCTAAGTATGATCATATTGGCAGTTCTTAATCCCATCATTGATTAGTAAAATCTCATCAGTTCAAAGTTTTCTTTTTTTGACTATTTCATTAAGCTGAAAAAAATGGAAATCCGAGATTGTTTTAATTGGAATTTATTTGATTTTGGAAGTATGAACACTTTTTTGGTGTTCATTTACTCTTTTCACTTAGTGGAAAGACCATGGGCTTTGGAGCCAAACAGATCTAGTTTTAAATTTCAGCTCTGCCAGTTACTAGTTTTGGTATTGCAGCTGAAAAATGAGTATAATAATACCTACTGTGTAAGGTTTTTTTGACAGTCATATATGTGGCATGTAAAATACCTGACTTGGGGACTGATTTAAGGAATAACAGCTATTATTCTTTCCCTTCATGTGAATTGTCTATCATATTCTTTGTAAAAAATTACATTGTGCAGAAATACCAAAGAGGCTGGTTGAAAACTGGAATAGGGACAGGAGCCTTACAGGCCATAAGATCTTGACCGAATCACTTAACTGCTCTTGAGTATTAATTTCTATGTAACAATCGAAATAATAACCCACTTGGTTTTTGTAAGGATTGAATAAGATAACAGATGTGACAAAGGTTGATAAACATTAATGTAAAGTATTTTTTAAAAGAGATTTTATTTATTTATTTGACAGAGAGAGACACAGCGAGAGAGGGAACACGAGCAGGGGCAGAGGGAGAGGGAGAAGCAGGCTCTCCGCCAAGCAGGGAGCCCGATGCGGGACTCGATCCTGGGACTCCAGGATCATGACCTGAGCCGAAGGCAGTCACTTAACCAACTGAGCCACCCAGGCGCCCTGTAAAGTATTTTTTAAAAAGATTTATTTATTTTATATAGAGAGAGGGAGTGCAAGTGGGGGGAGGGGCCAAGGGAGAGGGAGAGAGAGAATCTCAAGCAGACTCCCTGCTGAGTGGGGACCCCCCCGATGTGGGGCTTGATCCCGTAGACCCTGAGACAATGACCTGAGCCGAAATCAAGAGTTGGACACCCTACTGACTGAGCCAACCAGGCGCCCCTAATGTAAAGTATTTTTACTATTACTATTTTGATGAGGAAAACTGGATACTCAGTATCCCTATAGCTAAGACTTTCGTCCAAAATCTACTATCCCTTTCCCTAATATTCTGAATCTGAGATGCTATCAGTGTGGACTATGATTCCTTTAGAGAACTCTCCATCTTATCAGCGATTTAAAGGGAGGAGGAGCAGGCTTTCACTTTTGGCATAGGGTATCCCTAGAAAAAGAACACATATATGAAGTAGTTTAGGACACTTATAGGAAATTGAAATTTGCATATATTTATGGAAAATAACTCATAATAAGCTAAAATGAGTCTCAAGGGAAATCTCTAATC
The DNA here is from genome assembly GCF_003265705.2 of Callorhinus ursinus. NCBI lineage: Eukaryota > Metazoa > Chordata > Mammalia > Carnivora > Otariidae > Callorhinus > Callorhinus ursinus. The sequence goes on along the minus strand of NW_027397095.1, from coordinate 16,927,202 downwards.
CCTGAACCTTCGTAAGTCAGATTCATAGGATCTTTTGATATCTTAGCGCGATGGAATAGAAGAATCATGGTGACAGTAATAAACCCAGGAAGAAAACTAGATACAATTAAACTGAGCCAAGATGGTAGAACAAGGGAGTCAAGAATGTCGTTTTCTTGAGGTAAGCAGACACGAATGCCAATCTTGTGTTTGTCATATATCAGCTGAGGGACATTGGCCAAATTGTTTCAATTCCTGTAAGGGGGGACTTATAGTTCTTACCTCAAAGTGTTGTTATGAGGGATAAATGAGAGAGATAATGATACTTGTAACATGCTTCCTTAGTACAGTTCCTAACACATAATAAGTACTGAAGAAACGGTAACTATTATTAACACAGTTATTATTAGCAGGAGTACTAATGTCTCAATTAATTGTCATAATAAAATGTTTACACACGTTTGTGTGAATAGAAGTAACCACTACGGTTACCTCTTTTATTGAGTAACGTTGCCCTGAACAATACTCTTTCAAAGGAACCTCATATACAAAGTCTGAGAACTTTAGCTGGTAGAACTGGATCAACTTAGAGGGGAAAAGTAAACGGTTTCTCTCACACTTTACAGACATACCTTCACACAGATAGGATACCTGAAGCTTCAGAAATTCAGGAGGAATGAAAGTTAGTTACACATGGACATTTGGTTAGGAATATGGTAAGCTTGAGGTAATTCAGAAAAATTACGAAGGGATTTGATCAACTGTGTTCACAAAATCAATCCAGAGGCAAACTAAAATCAGTTTATTTCCACAGATAAACCCTGCTTTTCTATAGATTGCAACGTAATAGGAGAAAATGTCAGGCGTTTTTAGGAAACAATAGCCAGTGGATTATTCACCTAACCAACCTTTCCTTCAAACCGAACAACAGATTCTGTACATGCCATGACCATAGTTTTTTTCAAGCTCCTCTTTTATGATGAATTTCGAGTCATATTTAAGGTTGGTGAGGAATATAGAGTGTGAACTTTTACCCAAACATCCTAATAGGATGTATAGCCTTAAGTTCTTTCATACCTACTCATTCTGCCCATTGTTGTCCAAACATTTCTTATAAAAAAGGACCTAATTGTGTCAGTTTTCTACCTAAAACTTCCTCATTATGAGCAGATGAGGGTCACCTGGGTGGCTCAGAGGGTGGAGCATGAGACTCTTGATCTTGGGGTTGTGAGTTCGGGCCCCATGTTGGGTGTAGAGATTACCTAAAAATAAAATCTTTTAAAAAATGAGCAGATTAAATCTAAACTCCAAAGTGGGGTTATAAAGGCCCTTTTTCTAGAAAAAGATTTTATTTATTTGAGAGAGAGAGACTGAGAGAGAGTGCACGAGAGGGGGTAGGGTCAGAGGGAGAAGCAGACTCCCCGCCGAGCAGGGAGCCCGATGTGGGACTCGATCCCTGGACTCCAGGATCATGACCTGAGCCGAAGGCAGTCGCTTAACCAACTGAGCCACCCAGGTGCCCCTATAAAGGCCCTTTTTAATAATGCTTTGAGATATATAGATATAGATATTTAGAGAGAAGAGAGAGTGCAAGCAGGGGGTGGGGAGGGGCAGGGGGAGAGAGAGAATCCTAAGTAGGTTCCACACCCAGCATGGAGCCTGGCAGGGGATTCGATTTCACGACTGCAGTCATGACCTGAGCTGAAATCAAGAGCGGGTGGCTTAACCGACTGAGCCACCCAGGTGCCCCGACATATATTTTTATTGTGCTCTACACTTACTTTCCATTCTCTCCCTGCCATACACCAGCTTCTTACATTTAGTGTGCATCAGAGTCAGGTCAGAAGCTCACTAAAGACTTCAGGTCCTTGGGCCATATCTTGAAGTCTGGCAGTGGCCTTTAAGAATTGGAGTTTTTAATGAGCCATGCAGTTGATAATCGGATCTCAGTCTGACGAACAATGGCCTAAGCCCTGTTCTGCCAAATATCTTTTCATTCCCTCAAAAGTCCATCTCAGTTTGTGCCTCCCCACCTTTGTATCCTTCTGTTTAAATTCTTTTTTTAAAGGATTTTATTTTATTTATTTTTTTTAAAGATTTTATTTATTTATTGAGAGAGAGAGAGAGAGAATGGTAGAGAGCATGAGAGAGAGGAAGGTCAGAGGGAGAAGCAGACCCCCTGCTGAGCAGGGAGCCCGATGTGGGACTCGATCCCGGGACTCCAGGATCATGACCTGAGCCGAAGGCAGTCGCTTAACCAACTGAGCCACCCAGGCGCCCCTAAAGGATTTTACTTATTTATTTGAGAGCGAGAGAGAATGAGAGAGAGAGAGAGAGAGAGCACAAGCAGGGGGAGCGGCAGACAGAGGGAGAAGCAGACTCCTCGCTGAGCAAGGAGCCCGATGCGGGACTTGATCCCAGGACCCTGGGATCATGACCTGAGCTGAAGGCAGACGCTTAACCGACTGAGCCACCCAGGCGCCCTCTGTTTAAATTCTTTTCTTCCCTTTTTTTCTGTCTGATTAGCCTACCAATCCTTCATGACCTGCCTCATGGTTACTCCCTGTTCGAAATTTTTGCCTCAACAGACTTAGTGTTCCTTCCACATTTTGTATGCATGTTGAATGCTGATATTTGTATTAATCTCCCTCAATCAACTTAGACTTTCTTCTAAGGGCTGAGATCTCAGTCATTTTTGTATCACACTCTTAGAGCTTGGTACAGTGTCTAACATATAACAATAGATGCCCAAGAAATGGTTTTTAAATGAGTGGATAAGTGAGTTGATGGAGGAACTTCATTTTTATATTCACCATCAGAAGAAATGTATATTGTAGTTTAGAAATGGTTCGGTTGAATTCTGCCCTGGGACTTAAATAGCAATTTTCCTTAGTAAGAACAATTAGGAATTTTGCTGAACAGTCCATAGTATTAGGTTTCATTTATTTTATTAGTAGTTAAATAATAAAAATCTAGTTTGAATATTGTACTTGGTATGAAATTTTCTAAAATTTGAATAGCACAAATAAAGCTCTGTGCCCTGCAGCTGATGAATTTACTTTGCAAAGGAGAGCTGCAGATTGCATTTCAATAACAGGACTTCAAATAGACTTTGAAATGTTAATATATCATAAATCCCAATGATGACAAATGTTTGTCATAACAGGTGGTATTATTCTGAGCCTAGGAACGACAACAATGATAACAAGTAGGAAGGAAAACTTTAAATCCATACCAGTTTCATAAAATCCATATTCGGGGTACATTTTTGAATCGAGAGTTGTCAGAAGTCTAGGTGTAACTGATACGAGAATTTTCTATCAGGTGGTCCTTTGTTTCAAACTAACGAAAAACACTTCCAATTAAAGGACAGATTTATTTGTCTAAGTGACAGTCGTTCCTTCAACAAGTATTTATTGAGTCCCTAGTTTGTGTCAAATTTGGCTCTGAGACCTAAAGACCCATCAGTGAACCAGAGGCAAATTTCCTGTTAACAGAGATTACTTTCTGGTCTGAGAAGAAAGTCAGTAAACAAAATGTGATTGTGTGCGTGTGTGTTTGTGTGTGTGTGTGTGTGAATGCTTTGTCAGATGGTGATAATGGCTACGATGTAAGATAGAGCAGGATATGGGGGATCTTTTAGTTAGAAAGGGATGGGAAAGCCTCATTAATAAGATGACATTTGAGCAGAGATCTAAAAAGAAGTGAGAGAGTAGTGACGTGGCTATCTGGGGAAAGAGAATTCATCAGTCAGGGATAGCATTTGTGAAGGCCTTGAGGGCCGAGCGTGCTTGGGGAGTAGGAGGTGTACCAAGGAAGCCCGTGTGACTGGAGTGGAGCAAACTGGAAGAAAGAGGTAGGAACTGAGGTCTTTGGAGTAGTGGTGATGCTGGTGTGTATGTGGGTTGGGGGAGGGATGCAGTTTATATCATGGAAGGCCTTGTAAGCCACGTTAAAGGAGGAGAAGACACTGGAAACATTTGAACAGAGGAGTGACATTATTTGATGTGTACAGTTTGTCTACATAAGCTGTGTCTTTCATTCTAAATTCTTTGCCAGTCATTGCTAAGCCACACTTGAGTTCGTAACTTTGTTTAGAAGTTGAAGAGTGGGATTAGAGCTCTTTAGGCAGTTTTAGGTAATTGTTAGTAATGTTGCTTATGTTTAGTTAATAATACTTGGTATTATTCGTTTTAAGCATCATAACAACAACATCAATAATAACAACAACGTGCTTAAATGTTACCACTTACTTTGTGTCTGCTCTATGTACTCTCTATCTACGTTATTTCCCACAATCCACAATTACTTGTGAGGAGGTACTGCTCTTCTTCCTACTCTATGTTTGCAGAAATGTGAACATATATCACTTAGTCTCCAGAAAATATTTTATTTATGCTGCCATGTATCTTATGCAAAACTACATCTACCTTGTTTTGGTATAAAGCAACAACAGAATAGTCTAGTGCACCACTGATTTATTTGGCTTACTTAATTTTTTTTTTTTTAAGATTTGTATTTATTTATTTGAGAGAGAGAGAGCAAGAGGGAGGGGGAGAGGGAGAAGCAGATTCCCCGCCGAGCAGAGAGCCCGATGCGGGGCTCAATCCCAGGACCCTGGGATCATGACCTGAGCCAAAGGCAGATGCTTCACCGACTGAGCCACCCAGGCGCCCCTGGCTTACTTACTTTTGACAAGTAATCACGGTGGTTTAATCCAAATGGAAACTATTCATTGAATGTACTATATTCCACTTACCGTACTAAATGCTTTATTACGCATTGTCTCATTTAATCCTTATAATAGCCCAGACAAAGAAGCTGGAGCTCAGAGATGTGAAGTAACTTATCTAATGTCACACAGCTAGTAAATAGTAGAACAGGGACCCAATTTAGGTGCATCTGACTCCAGGGCTTGCATTTTGAACTGCTGTGCTCTATGACTAAATATGGGTGAGAACAGACTGAGGTCCTCAAAATCGTTAACACTATGTTTCGTGTCACATATTTTGAAATCTTCTTTATTTTTAATCTGTGAATGTAAAGCCATCAGCGGTTGGACGCTTACGTCTATTTGGAGCGATACAATACCTAAGTTCCTATAAACCTGTACCACGACTGTACTGTTCCTTCCAGGTCAGCCTCTGTGACAGTCAGCCACATTATTGCCTTGATCTGTCCACATGATCCCTGTGTTGTATATCTAATCATCTGAGCTGTCTGGTCCTTGAGACCAGTGATGGCCACGGCATGCCTATTACTTTGAATATGTAACATGTGGAAAAATATATTTTTCATTGCAGTCTGTCCAATGCAAGTTACAAAAATGGTAACAACGACAAAATGCAAAAATGAATTGCTGGAGGAGAAATGAGAGAGGGGGAGAGGAATGGCTGTGAGAAGGAAGGGGAGAGAGAGAGCAACTCTGACAAATGGACAATATATTACCAGTATTAGTCTTCCAACAGCCACTGGTCTACAGTAGACTCTGAAAGATTCTGCTTTCACTTCCTTCTCCTTATCCTAAGAACTCCCCCTAAGGCTTGCTCATATTCGCAAAGTCAAAGAAAGAAAGAAATTGTTATAAAAAGTTTATTTCTTTGAAATAAATGAGACCGGAAGCTCCTGGAAACTAGCAGGCACATTTTATTTATCTCTGTATTTTCAGCACCTGGCCCAAGGCCTGGTTCATGGTAGGCCTCGAGAAGGTGTTTATTAAAAAAACGAGTGTCTCAGGGAAGCTCAGGCTCTAAAGATGGTGTGGCTAATGTCAGCCGTATCCTCATGAGCACCCAGAGGGCTAGCATTGTCAAATGTTAAATCCAACTTTTCCAGTAACTGACTGTATTTGGTCCAAATGGCTGGTAAAGGGGATGATCCTTCCATTCTTTCATTTTCCATGTACTTCTTTCCCAGAGAAAGGAGGACCATTCTCTTCTCTAGCTTTCATGCTCAAACCTCCGAATAAGCACCGAACTGCCATAATTGACCTACTGGCCCGATTCAATTTTTTATTCTCAGAGATTTACTTTTTAACAACCAGAGCAATGAGCTTGGATCCTCCTCACCTGTCTCCTCTACTGTCCTGGAGTTTGCTGTCTTGAACAGTGGGAAGGCATTTTAGGTAGGTTAGCTAGCTGGATATGGAATAGAACTCACATTTTTTTTCTACTCTACTATTCATCCTAAGTCTTACAGAGTGCCTGGAGCTTCTGAGTATTTGGCAAAATTTGAAGGGAAAAAATAAAAATTTACAATCTGATGGGAAAATATACATTTATTTTGAAAGTATAGGACAAGTTATGTATTCATTGTCATTTTATTTTATATATGTACACAGTTTTAGATTTCGTCAGAAAGCTTTCCCAGCACTCCAAAAAGATTGGTACAGTCAATTAAGTTATATAAACAAAGCTCTAAACTGTTGCAATTCAAGCTCTTTTCACCTTATTGACTCCGTCTCAGCTATAGGCATTGACTTTTGAGTTAAGAGTCCGTAAAGAAAAATCTTCTCTTTACAACATTTTACCTGTGAGATTTGCTCTGAGTATATTATATTTGTCAATTATTCTCATTTCCTGAGTTATCCTGCTAATTTTTAAAAGCATTGTACTGATTGACTTTAACCCAGAAACTCCCAGAATGCTTAGAAGGCCCTCTTGAATTGGGGAAAGGAATTCATCTCGTGCCTCATATTTACCAGAATGGTGCAGTGAACATCATGCCTGGGGTTTGAGCCTGAGTTTCATACTTTACAAGCTGTTTGATCTTGGACGAGTTATTTAACCTCTGTGTGCTTCAATGTCTGAATTTCTCCTCTCCTTATTTGTGAAACAAGGATAAGAACTGTCTCTCAGGATTGTTGAGAGGTTTATATGATGCATTTGAGTGCCCAGTATAGTGGCCGGTACCCCTTCCCTACTCTATTCACAGTCTTTGATGTCAGCATCTCCCTAACAACCCCTGGGGACTTCATGTCTGGGGAAATGAAAAGTGGCTTCTCTTCACAAAGAGGTAGGGGACCTTCAGATAGAATCAACGCTAGAGGCTATTTACATGACATTTATTTTTTGCATTAACGCCAAAGAAACCTGACTGGGAGTTTAGTACAAATGGCTCAACAAGAATGTATACAGTCAGGGGGAAGTAGACTTACACTAACAGGACTAAATGTTCACTGAATGAGTGTTCAGTTTACTGCAATCTGTGGGGCCACAGATTCGTGCCATTGAAAATAACTAAAGCACAATGAAAATAGTATGCAAGATTGTTCTTAAAGTTCATTCATTTATGTTTTGATTTGTTATCTTTTTCTCTAGACAATGTCCTGTGGAATTTCTAAGCTACAGTTCATCTTTTAAGCTTAAGAGGAGAATAGAGGCTGGGAGAGGGAAAAGGAGAGTGGCTGCTAATGGGTATTAGGTTTCTTTCTTTTTTTTTTTTTTAAAGATTTTATTTATTTATTTGAGAGAGAGAATGAGAGATAGAGAGCACGAGAGGGAAGAGGGTCAGAGGGAGAAGCAGACTCCCTGCCGAGGAGGGAGCCCGATGCGGGACTCGATCCCGGGACTCCAGGATCATGACCTGAGCCGAAGGCAGTCGCTTAACCAACTGAGCTACCCAGGCGCCCTGGGTATTAGGTTTCTTTTAGAGGTAATGAAACTGTTCTGGACTTATATAGTGGTGATAGTCACACAACTTTGTGAATATGCTAAAGACCACTGAATTGTACATTTTAAATGGGCATATTTTATGGTATGTGAATTATATCTCAATTTTAAAAAAGGTGAATAATTTTGACTGTGTGACCAATATAAAATAGGACCAATATGAAATAGGATTATTAACAGTGAAATAAGATACAACATAATTGTATGGAATTGTATCAACTTCCAGATATCTGAACATGAGCTATTTTCTGTGGGGATGCACTGCAAATTATTTACAGTAAAAATTCTCCTTTTGGTTGTAGATTTTACAAATCCGTGTTGAACACCATGAATCCAAATACTGGTAGGGTCAATACCTAAAATCTCAAGCAGTCTCAGAATTCCGAGTGATAAGTATCCTGTTTTTCATTTCCTTGGAGTAAAAGCCCTATAATCCTTCAAAAACTTCCTGTCACTTGACTTCCTGTCATCAGCTCTATCTTCTAATCTTAAATTGTTTTATACTCCTAAAGCAAAATGTATCCAAAGTTGTACAGGGGCCCCTGGGTGGCTCGGTCGGTTGAGCCTCGTGCTCTTGGTTTCAGCTCAGGTCATGATCTCAGGGTCGTGGGGTCTAGTCCTGCATCAGGTTCCACACTCAGTGCAGAGTCGGCTTCAGATTCTCTCTCCCTCTCCTTCCCCCTCTGCCCCTCCCCCTGCTGTGTGCATGTTCTCTCTCTGTGAAACAAACAAACAAAGCTGTACAATGTGTTGTTATTTTTCTGTCTTTTTAGGGGCCTCAGGAAGAGTTTGAGCAGATGAGTCCCTTAAATAAAGCTAAATAACCGTTTGTTTTTATTATTTTCTCTGAACTTATGGCTAGTTTTTGAGAGATGTTCTTTTGCTCCCTTCCCTCTCTCTTTGCTGTAGACACAAACAATGAGGCATTGCTTTTCCCCACCCCCATTCTCCAACTTTGAGAGTTTGTCTTATTTGAATTAATCAAACAAACGCTTCTAGGCTGCCTGGAGCAGGGACTTGACTATAGCTTCTAAGTTATTATAGATACTCTATTATAAAATAGAGTATCAATAAAATTGGGTGGCAACTAGAAATTAAGGCTCAGAGAGGCAAAACTATTGGAGAGAATGATTTGGGGGACTCATCAATCTGGCTTCTAGAATGATTATCCCTGCTATAGAATTTCCTAGAGCTGAAGTGAAATATGCTCCCAGTTACCAGTTTTCTTGGTCTGATAGCATAGTCACCAAACCAGATTTCCTCTATTGGTATTGGGAAGGAGATGGAGAGGGTGCTTTAAATAAGGAACACAAGCTTTACGGTCATTGAAACGTAGTATATCCTTATTATAAAACAATACAGTAGCGGTCAAGGTGGTATATCAGATTTGTGAGAATTTTTTTAAAGATTTTATTTATTTATTTATTTATTTATTTATTTATTTATTTATTTTAAAGACAGAGAGCGAGCATGAGTCAAGGGAGGGACAGAGGGAGAGAATCTCAGGCAGACTCTGTGCTCAGCACAGAGCCTGATTCAGGGCTCGAACTCATGACCCTGGGATCATGACCTGAGCGAAAATCAAGAGTCAGACGCTTAACCAACTGAGCCACCCTGGCATCCCCAGATTTGTGAGAATTTTGTTGGCATGAGTCAATTGCTGAAAGCCTGGGCTATTTGAGAAAGTTCTTGTTCTGGACTTCAAGCCTATGGACCCCACTCTAGATTAATGATTTGTTGACCGACTGCCTAATGAGAGCCAATCTGACAACAACTCTCCCAAAACATCCTCATTACCTAACAGTGGTGTTAAAATATTGATAAGACAACTGGCTGGTTTGGTGTATTTAATTAATTGGCCATTTCAGATAATTGTCAGCAAGGACAAAATTCCTCTACCCTCTTAGGTCCAGTAGCTGGCGGTGTGAAATTAACTGACAAAAGACAGATTCAATAGAGCCAGAGTTGATTAACATGTGCATTATGCATACACATGGGAAAACTCAGTGATGAGTAACTCAAAGTGGTGGTCAGAACTTAGGGCTCATATAGTGTCTTAACAAAAGAACAACAAATTTATAGAGAAGGGACAAAAGAAAAGGGGTCTAGGCTTTTAGAGTGGCAAACTGTAGGGAGGTAAATATATGGAGAAAACTAATAGAAGATAGGAATATTTAGTAAGGTTTGTTATGTAGATTCCTCTTGGTGTCCATCTCTGGGCTGATAAGAGTCTAGAGCTCTGCCGGGCATTAAGAGTTCCATCTTTTAGGGTAAAGGAAAGAGAGACACATTTATAAATTCATATCCTGCTTTCAGGCAAATAGGAAGAGGGCAGAGAGTTTTTCCTATATCTGTTTCTGCTCAATTGTCTCTAGCTCAAAATAATCCTTATGCCAAAGTGGCATATTTTGGAGTGGCATATTATAATACCCTACCTAATTAATTGAGTCAGATAAGTAGGGGGAAATGCCAGATCAGTTAAATGAATGTGAACCAAAAATAAAGACAATTATCAATTTTTTATTCTTCCACCAGTTGGGTTACATAGCATTGAGATGCTATTTGGTAGAACTCAGGTGCCGTCTGTGAGATCCTGGTCTGAACATGATGCTCAGGCCTGCAGATGCCTTTGGGGTAAAGGGAAATTGGAACCCTTCCTTCTCCTTATGTTCTTGGGACCAGATTCAGCTGGAAACAACTGGTCTCAGGAATGTACTGAATCAGACATCTACTCATTTCATCACATGGATTCCACCTTGTTAACTGATTTAATATCCCTCTCAGTTACTCTCTATATGATGCCTAAACAGACAGTTAATTTGATGCAAATAATCACTCATATTGGCCATTTTACTGAATTTTTAGGCTGGTTTCTGCAAAATGAATAATCTGATTGTTAGCTCTTTTTCACTTGCTTTCGTCCTGATATTCTTGTTCTCATCATATTGGAAACTATAAAGATGCAAAGAGAATCTGGAAAGACATATAATAATGAGCAATCGTCTTAACTATCCTCCTTTCAGGGATACCCAGGTTTGGAAAAATACAGTGGCAATTAAAGTAAGGCTTCCCTATGGGTAAGTGAATTGAAAAAGATTGGTGTTTAGGATGTATGTGGGTATCTGTGTGTGTGTGTGTGCATGCATGTGAGTGCACGTTTGTAGAACTTGGGAGAAATGGAAATGCTGTTGGTCTGGATAGGGACTCAGGTGGCTGGGTTGGGGGAAATTAAAATGACCCCGAAAAACTTAAACTGAAAAAGATGGCTCCCACACATTTAATTATTCTATGATCCGCACCTCTAATCCTCACCTTTAGAACCAGGGCATTATATCCTGACTTTTGCGTTTAATAATTCTTGTTCGCTTTCAAAGCCTCATCTGTGTTTCTGAGTGGGCGTGGGAGGGACAAATAACATTTTTTTTCCGAACCCCGCATACTTCTAGCGGAGGAGAAAGTCCTCTCAAGAACATCTTTTTTTCTTAATCTGGTCGTTTAAATTTTACTGTTAAGTAATCTCGTGATAAATAATAGGTATTCACTAGAAAAAAATTAAAGTGATTTACCATTGTTTAATTCTGCTAGCCAAGCTGCACTTGCCCTGAAGAGCTGCATAATTTATTCAAATGACCTGAGGCTTTTAAAGTCAATCTTCCAGCAGAAAAATTAGCCCCTGGCCCCAGGAGAGTGGATTTTTTTGTGTTGTATTGCTTCCTACGGCTGACATTTATTTGACTCTCAAGTGTATTTACATTGTTGGCTTAACTTGGGAGTTCTTTGCTGAATCAATAATATGCCGTATTTCTTGCTTCAAGTGGTGTCGATATTACTGTTACTCTTTAAAAAAAAAAAAAACTTTTTCCCTTAATTCCCTGCAGTTACAAAGTTTTTCTTTGAGTTGTGAAAATTTTTGCTTCTAAAATTATGAGGAAGCCGAGTAAATGTTCTTTTAATCTTCTGGGAAATGTGTGCCTCTTTAAACTTTATTTACGTCAGAACTTAACTCTAATGAAGGACAAAAGCTCTAGACAAGGTCCCCTGCTCCTCAGGGGTGTTCAAGGCTAGGTCTCCCAGAGGCGAGCCTGCAGTTTGTTCTCAAATGTTTATGGCTTACCTCCTGGCTGTTTCTTTGCAACGGGCCCTAGAGGGGGCTAGAAATAGAGCAGGGTGGGAACCTGACCCATCGTGACCACTCAGGGGGCTCTGGCCTGGAAAATTCCCCTGTATGTGGCAAAAACAAACACTAGAAATGGAGGGAGAAACTAGGCTTAAACAAAGAGTGAAACCGGTTCCCATTTCATCTCTCCTGCCGATAACCATATGTGCCCGCTCATTTGTTTCCCAGACATCAGTGCTCCATCATTTGGACAGAGCCTCCACCTGAATCTGTCCAGAGCACAGGAAACAAATATTTTGAAATGTAATACAATGGTGTGTATGTATCTTAGGAGCATTTCCTCAATGCGCAAACTCAGTCTAACCGAAAGTCACCAAGATGGTGGTGTGCAAACCTCTGAATCCTACTAATATTTTTCAGGGAAGCGTGATCTCTTCTTTCTGGTCCCATGTGCCACAGGATTGGCCGCAATAATGGGAATAAAATTAAGAAAAATTTGTTCTCCCACATAACAATCCTTCAAACTCTTTTCCCCTCCTTTGGTGTTTTTGTGACAGCTCGTGAATGATCGGCTGTGGTTTTTTGTAAATGCCGAACGTTTTCTTTTTGCCAGGACAAAGAAAGAGAGGAAAGGGCCAGCGAGGGCTCCCTCCTTTTACGTGGAGGTTAAGAGCATGGACTCTGTCATGAGATTGCCTCGGTTAAAATTCAGATGTCCTCCATTTAATAGCTATGTGACCTCAGGAAAGTCATTTAAACTCTGTGAGCCCTAGCTTCCCGATTTGGAAAATGGAGGTAATAGCAAGACTTTGTCATTGCATCTACCATATGTGAAGCATGGTTTCAGGCACTCTTAAATGTATGAGCTCATTTAATTTTCAGAACTCTGTGTTGTAGGTAATCAACATCATCCCCATTTCTCAGATGAGAAAACTGAGACACGGTGAAGAAAAGTAACTTGGCCAAGGTCGTAGGATAAGGAAGTGGGTATAGCTGAGCTTGTGGAGCCTGGCAGTTGTATCCTAGAGGCCCTGTACCGGCCAGTACATTCCATTGGCTCGCTCTGAAATTACCGAGCACTCAGCACAGTGTTTGGCACTTCGAGTTTGCTGTTGGCTGTGAGTCTCACTGCTGTCACCTGTCCCGATCTTTCTTTCTTTTGTCACTCTTGTGGCTGTGGGAATGATTTCTAAGTTTGGTCACCCCCACCCCCACCAAAAAGAAAGACCTACAGTGATCTGAACCGTGGTGGTTGCTTGATCCTTCTTCACCTTTGTGTGCTTTGTGTTGAAACCACAAACAGGACAGGGACCTATGAAAGGAGACACTATTTGCTAATACCTCTTTCCGAAGCCATGAAAATTATATCCCTCCTATCACCATCTCTCCAGCAACCAGCCAACAAAAATTGCTTGAAGCAAGGGAGAAGTTTGAGAAAGTTTAGACTTTGAGTAAAGTCACTACTGTTCTTTAATGAACAGAGGTAAAAAAATCTCAAAAAGTAATGACGGTGGTAACAGACGTTGGTGGACAAAGGTGCTGCTACCAGAATACGTTCTCTATTCCCCACTCCTTAACTCGCCTTAGAGTGTCAGTATCAGGGAAAAGGAAAGAGAAGATTCTGCAAATAATTATATTCTTCTTTTAAAGTAAGCCACCGATTTCAAAATTCTCCAACACATTGGTGGAAACTTCATTTTTTGGTTTGAGATTTATTTGAATGAGCTGTTATGATTGGAGACAGTGAGAATTTCAGATTAATGTTTTGCAGCCAAAAAAAGAAAAAAAAAAACCTCTCTGAAAACGGCTGGCAAGTGTTCGTAAGTCAGCCCTAGAATTATGTAGGTTGAAGGCTCCCAGTGGACAGACCGAACATATAAGAAGGAAACCAGAGATCTCGTGCTATTACGTCCCTGAGTCTAAGGGAACGAATAAGCACAGACTTAAAAGCATTAAAAGCATTCTTCAGCCTGAATTTTTAAGGTAGGTCTGCACAATTTCTATATACTGTATCTGGAGAGTAGAACATACATTAAGTGAAAGTGGTTTTTTTTTTTTTATGGATGAACTTTCCCTTTTTCCTGTATTTTAACACTGTATTTTTGCAAACCTCCTAAATTCTTTCCCCGCTGTTTCTCTTACAGGGGTGCACGTAGGAACTAGGCAAGCTGATTTATGATAACTAACTTTTAAACTCCAACGACCAGTAAGTCTGCAAGTGGGTTTATTTGAGATTCTTTCATGTTACTTTGTTAGGTTAAGATGGGGAGAGAGTGAGCTTTAGACAAAAATGATAACTTTGCTGTTTATTAGGAGATTCTTTGGTGATTATGGTTCTTATTGAGTAGTTAGATGTATTTTGAAACTATCAAAAATAATAGTCTTTCCTTTACTGTGTTTATCTTCAGCTAATTTTCTTTTGTTTTAAAGTAATGCTGCTCCTAAAACAACAACCACCACAACAACAACAACAACAAAACCCAGTATCAGAAAAACCTGAGCACTGATTATAACATTTGAGAGCCATGTAGCACTGTTCCTATTTTATTGTGTTTAAACTGAAATGATAGCAAAGGAAAAATGATACAATTAGCTCATGATTCATCATTGATGTTCAATTCTTATTTCATTGAGCAACCAAAACTATTTCTACTTGACTCTAAATCAGATTTGGCTATTTTTTTTTCTTGTTCTTTTCCTAATTGAAAAAGAAAATGAATTTCCTTTTAAGCAGATTAAACATCTAGATCGAAAACTAATAGTCTCTATTAAAATGTTCAGGGGGCTTTTAGAAATACGTACCTACTCCGGAGCTCCCTGTTAATGATATTATTATTATAAAAACAATGGAAAAGTAGAAGTAAAGGAATTCGTGTTAAATTAGTAAAAACCAACCCTATCCCCCATCTCAGTATGTTCCTTTTGCATATTCTCTTTCAGTCTTTTGTGCCCTAACTTATTTTTTCCATAGCTTATGTTACTTATATTTTCCATAGCTGTAATGATTTGTACATAATTAGTTACTTGAATAAGGCATTTCTCTATGCAATAGCGGGCAGCGGTGTGGTTTCTAGAAAGTATACAGCCTGAGATATGTGCTCAAGTGTTTTTGAAATGTTAATTTTTCTTATTTCTTGACTCCTTCTTATTTGTTTCCCCTATTTCTTACCCAGGCTAACCTTTTGAACTATTGATTTCCTTTAAGCTTTTTGAAAAGATGATAGAAATGATGGGCAAAATAGAGTTTTGTTCAGCACTTTCAGTCCCTGAGGCTGAAATGTCTTACCTGCTTGGTACTGTTGAGGAAATTCCTTTTTCTTCTTCAAGGAACAAAATCCACTCTTATTTCACAAGGCACGGTTGGGCTTTCCAGTGTTTTCTATATTCACCCACCTTTTCTTTTTTCTTTCTTTCTTTCTTTTTTTTTTTTTTTTGTTTTCGACAAACTTTCAAAATGCTAATGATTTAATAATGTCCTACACTCCATATGTGTTCTGGGAGTTCCATTTTTTTTTTTTTTTATTTAATTTCCACAGAAGGCGTAAGAAGTAGAAGCTACTGAGCTTGCAATATGAAGAACGTCACCCTGGCCACCATCAGCAAAAACATCACCAACAGCCTTCACTTCGGACTTGTGAACATCATTGGCAACGAGTCGACCTCTAACTGCTCACATAAGCCATCAGATAAGCATTTAGATGCAATTCCCATCCTCTACTATATTATTTTTGTGATTGGATTTCTTGTCAATACTATTGTGGTTACGCTGTTCTGTTGTCAAAAGGGTCCTAAAAAGGTTTCCAGCATTTACATCTTCAACCTGGCTGTGGCTGATTTGCTGCTTTTGGCTACTCTTCCTCTCTGGGCAACCTATTATTCTTACAGATATGACTGGCTCTTTGGGCCTGTGATGTGCAAAGTGTTTGGTTCTTTCCTGACCCTGAACATGTTCGCAAGCATTTTTTTTATCACCTGCATGAGCGTTGATAGGTACCAGTCTGTTATCTATCCCTTTCTGTCTCAGAGAAGAAATCCCTGGCAAGCGTCTTATATTGTTCCCCTTGTTTGGTGTATGGCTTGTCTGTCCTCATTGCCAACATTCTATTTCCGAGATGTCCGAACCATTGAGTATTTGGGAGTGAACGCCTGCATTATGGCCTTCCCCCCTGAGAAATATGCCCAATGGTCGGCTGGGATTGCCTTAATGAAAAATATCCTTGGTTTTATTATCCCTTTAATATTCATAGCCACATGCTATTTTGGAATCAGAAAGCACTTACTGAAGACCAATAGCTACGGGAAGAACAGAATAACTCGCGACCAAGTCCTCAAGATGGCAGCGGCTGTCGTTCTGGCGTTCATCATCTGTTGGCTTCCCTTCCATGTTCTGACCTTCCTGGATGCTCTGGCCTGGATGGGTGTCATTCATAGCTGTGAAGTTATAGCAGTCATTGACCTGGCACTTCCTTTTGCCATCCTTCTGGGATTCACCAACAGCTGCATTAATCCCTTTCTGTATTGTTTTGTTGGTAACCGGTTCCAACAGAAGCTCCGCCGTGTGTTTAGGGTTCCAATTACTTGGCTCCAAGGCAAGCGAGAGAGTGTGTCATGCCGAAAAAACAGTTCCCTTAGAGAAATGGAGACCTTTGTGTCTTAAACACGAGAGTGGAATACATGTTCATAACACGGCTACTTGGTTCGAGGGCCCCTTGAAGGATCGTTTAATGCCTTTAGTCAAGGAGTAAGTTTCTCCCTTAATGTAATCTTTTCTCACTCTTCTAGAACAGGAAGCCAAATATGACTCGAAGTGTTACCCAGTGACTTTCAGGAATTGCCCGGTTTCCTTCAGTTTCTGGGTACAAGACTGTCATTGGGAGGACAGAACCATAACCTAGAAGTCACTGAGGGGTTATCTCAAATGATAATTGACAGCAAATTGTGACTGGTGATTTGGGGTTTCAGATTTCTCCTTGACAGATGCTGAAATTGGTTTGTTTTTTTAATTGGTTTTTATATCTATTTTCATCAGGCTTTCCTCTCGAAGCAAGGCCAGTTGTTTTTTTTTTTTTAACTCATTGCATTATTTACAAGACATCATGCTAAGAAACATGAGCATTTCGAAGTGAAGTATACTACAGTATTGGTATTGAATTATTCAGGCTCTAGGCATATGCCTTCTACTTAAAAATATTATAAATAATAACCTTTTACATTTTATTTGAGCACAGGCTGATATTGAAGATATAGCTACATATCAAGTAGGGCTAGGGATGTAGATTAGATCACCTGTACTGCATTTATCTTATTTTTATAGTTAGAGCAAGTACAATATATAATAACATAGATTTGAGATTAACAAATATTTGAGTGTTCACTAAACTCTGAATATATGCTCTTTAGAACTTTCTATCCGTTTTAACTATTGTTTGAAGATTTCTATGTTCTCTGACAATTTTTTGAAAACAATAACTAAACACTGTGTCGTGTTATAAGATGTAAAGGTCACTTTTTACATCCTTGACCTTTTGGTGCTTTGATATATAGGAAGTTGACTTGACTTTTGTTATTGATGCTTTGGTTCTGGGTTGCTTCCCAAAATATCTGGAGGGCTTCTTTAACTCTTTAGTTTGTAATAAACCTTTAACAGGCATGGGAAAAAGTTATGCCAGAATGTGGAGTTTTGATACCCAGGGAGACAAAGAGATCCAGCAAATGACAATTTTGGTGTCACACAAAACCCTACCTGTCAGGGCAGTGCCATGTATCTTTGAAGGTAGAGACCATGGGGTAGTCTGAACCTATACCTAGGGCTTCTGTTTTTTCCAGATTTTATAGGATTCTGTGGCACTCTCTTAAATCAATCGCTGGTCCATGGATCTCCTTTTCCACACTATTGGAACTCCTGTCGGAGAAGTACCTAAAACTGACTGAGTTACCTAGAGTTTACTTAGAGTATGAGTCCTAATTTTAGAAGTTAGACATTTTATTCTGCACCAGCCCCACATTATACCAGGTTATCTAGGACCTTCCTAGACCAATGCTGACCTCTGAGGTAGAAATAAAAGTTTCAAAGACTTTGTGTGTCTGCCAGGTTCCAGGGCTATAGATTAAAGAATTCTCTCACCCCACTTTCTGGGAAATGCCTAATTTCATGTAATCTATTATTATCGACAAAATAAATAGCTAAATATGTAACCGACTCTAACTTGACATTTTAAATAATTTTGTAAAACATTGCATATAAATAAAATCTTTAATCGGAAGATCATGTGTACTTACTTTTTTTTTTTTTTAAAAAGACTTATTTATTTGAGAGAGTGGGGAGGAGGGGCAGAGGGAGAGGGAGAGAATCCCAAGCAGACTCCACACTGAGCACGGAGCCCGATGCAGGGCTCAGTCTCACGACCCTGAGATCATGACCTGAACTGAAATTGAGTGGGATGCTTCACCGACTGAGCCACCCAGCAACCCTATACTTATTTTTTTTTTAATTTATAGATTCTTACCTTTTGTTGTATGTGTATCCTCCTTACAATCCCTACTGATACTTTATTGTTTCAGTCCCCATCATTCCTTATCTGGCTTCTTCATGGACTCTTCTAAGTCTCTCTCTCTTGAGTCTTCAACCATAATTTCTCAGTAATTATGAAAGGAAAGTCCAGATTGCTATCAGCAAGACTGTAAGAGATCTGATCCTCCCCAGCTCTCCTGGTTTTTTCTGTCTCTGCCATCTCTCTCTTATACTCTATGTTCAAGCATCACAAAAGGACTTACTGCTTTTTTAAGGCCTAATGTTCTTTCATGCCCCTCTGCTTTTGTTCACACAACTCTGTCTTCCTGAACACCCCTTCAATCATTCCCACCCCTAGGATCCTTCATTCAAATGATGAACACCTACTCAGCCATTATCATTCTGCTCATGTCAATTCCTTTACCACAGTAATATTTATTATACTAATTACAATACAACCCCCCCTTCCCTGGGAGCCCCCTTAGTAAAGAGAATGGTTTCATTAGTTCTTGGGATGTTAAGCCTGGATTCCACTTCTATAGGAGGCCAGTATTGAGCCCTGAGTGGTTCTTTGAGACTTGGACTTTTTGGGGACTAAGAAGAAATGTCAGTCAAAAAGGTGGTGCATGAACATGCGAACTCGGACTGCAGAAATGTACAAAGGCATAAATGTCCTCTTTTCTCTTTACAAATGTACATTTCAGGTAAGTTTTTTCAGACAGCAAATGAAACTGGTCTTCTCATTTGGCCATATTTCCAGGTATTACCTAATCTCCTTCCTTTTTCTATGGGCCTTCCTTTATGTACCTCACCTACACAATGCCCAGGAGCCTCTTAATAATAACAGCAATAGCTCCTATTAGGTGAGCATTATATGCTGTATACTATTACACATATTTTTATGAATTATCCCATTTTATTCCCACAATGACTCAATTATTCTCATTTTGCAAATGAGGACACTGAGGCACAAATGAGTCCCTAATCTTGAAATTTGGCTCTAACAGCTGATCTGAGTAATCCCAACAGCAGTATTTAGTAGTTTAAATATGGATCCTAAGCTACCAAGCAATATTTCAGAGATGGTCTTGCAGAGTCCTTAACCCTTCCCTCCAAACCTCATTGCTTGCACACCCCAACCACAGCAGTCCAAGAACTCTGGGCAGGTGGCTTATTTGCACCCATGGAGAAAAGGGGAAGAGGCAGATGGATGAGGCTTTTTCTCTTATTCTCCACTGCCCTTTTCTTGTGCTCCATGCTGTAGAGAATTGCATGAGGTAACCACTACCCCTTGCTGCCCCCACTACCCCATACACAAAGCAAGACAGTCACCTCAAATATTTCTTTTGAGCAACAAAAAAAACTTCAGCTCTGAGAAATGAGATTATATGGGATTACCAGAGAAATTAATCTCTTGCAATTTGTAGAAGGAATATGCATTTTTATTATGGAAAGGGAAGTATTAATTCTTCCTACATTTTATGTCCCTAAATGAAGTCTACTAAATAGAATGTCTTGGAGAAATCCCTTTTTTTTCCCCTGACCTTTTGCAGCCTGTATCTAAATGAAAGAAATTCTGAAGGAAAGCACACTGTATTTTGACTTTTCTTCTTTTTCCCCCATAAGGACCCCACAGTGGGAAACTGTTTGGTGGCCTCACATATCAACAAAAGAAAAATCCAAACTTGACAAGTTGAATTAACCACATGTGTTGACCGAAACAAGAAAGGGTTAAGGTAGTAAGGAAAGTGTAACACTTAATTATTTGTTAATTCATAGATGAACTACATCAGCAATAATGCACATAAAAGAACAGAAATTCGCAGGCCATCACTAAAAATAGTCACTTGCCCTGCAAAAGACCAGTGGCATATAGCTGAGTTGACTAGCCTTCTATACATTCATGCTCACTTGCCCAAACATATTACCGACGAAGGGTTAACATTCTCAGAAAGAAAATTCTTCTGGGACGAGAGAATTCTTTTCAAAATTAGAAATAATTGGTATGTATTTCTTATTAATCAATATTTTTTCATTATTGAAAAATGTAACTATGTAGATTAAAAATTAGCCTTGGAGATAATCACTGTTAGTAGCATGGGGTAAGGTTACAGCTGTACATGTAGACACAGATATATATATATATATTATCTTATTATAATATATTAATGTATTACGTATATGCGTATATACTATTTATTTTTTATCTCTTTATCAGTATCCATATTTCTCTCTCTTTTCATCTATTATTATCTATTGGACATAGCCTTCATCACCCCGTGGTATATTTCTTTTAATATTTAAAATATTCTGACCCCAAACTCCTCTTTGGGTTACTAGAAAATAGTCTTTCTCCCCTTTTAGGTCCTCTTTTCCTATGATAAGTCCCAAATCCTCAGAGCTTTAAGCAATCCAAGAGATTACACCTGGTTATTGTTGCCTAGTGGGGGAAAATATTGGAAAATCTGGTAAGACCACTGGCCCACTTTCTGCAGTGGTTGCTGCTGCATTATTTATCAGTTGGTGCACGCGAGAACAGATTGCTTGGTAGTCTGGTGCAGACTCCTGTCCACTTCAAGGAGTTTATAAGTGATCTACGCCTAAGCGATCGGATAGAGTGTAGGAGAAAGAAAAAGGAAGCCTCTCTCCCCAGTGTTACACTCACCTATACCTGAAGCATGCCCCAGTAGACAAGGTCTCAAAAGCATCTTCATTACTTTGGGCATCTCCATAGAGAAGGAGGGATCAGAAGAAATCTAGCAGAAAAAACATGCCGTACCAGGACCCAGTCCTCTCCTTTCTTAAATGAAGCTCCTCTGTGCAGCTGTATCACAGTTCAAACTCCTTCTCAGTAAGAACAAGTATTCCTGGTTGGGAGAGAAAATAGGTAGTAGGGCTGATGTAGCTTCTTGATTGATGACACTAGGAAGTGACACCTCAGTGCATAAGATAGACCGTAATAACTTTGAACTTCTTAGAAGAATAGGGTCTAGTACTAAATTTCCTTTTTTCTCAAAAGGCCCCTTTGCTAAGTGCCTCTTCCCCCAAATCTCCAAGCTCAATACACCAATGAGATACAATTGACATAGCTCTGTTTGCCTGAAAAGTTGGAACCACCAGACCATTGCCAACCCCCTAAATTCCCAGTGCTAGCCTTCTCTTTGAATAATGAATCCCTGCTTACTCTACATTCATTATCACTGAAGTGATCATTCCCATAACAAAAAAATCAAGAGTGTTTCTTGATGTCTTAACAACTTGAAATATTTGTAGATAATAATTTGAAATGTTCTCTCTGGGTATAATATCTATTGTTCTGTCCTGAATTGTGTCTCCCTAAAATTCATATGTTGAAATGAAATGTGATTATATTTGGAGACAGAGCTTTTAGGAAATATTTAAGGTTAAATGAAGTCATAGGGATGGAATCTCAACCCAAAAAGACTGGGTGCCTTCTAAGGAGAGGTAAATAAATACCTGTTTCTCCCTCTACATAAAAAAGTCCGGTGAACACACAGTGGAAAGACAGCTGTCTACAAGCCAAGAAGAGAGCTCTCATCAGAACTCCACCACCTTGGCACCCCGATCTTGGACTTACCGCCTCCAGAGCTATGAGAAAATAAATTTCTGTTGTTTAAACCACCAAGTCTATAAGATTTTGTTATGGCAGCCCCAGCGGACTACTATAGATTTTGGTCCAGAAAGTGGTTCTAGAGGAACAGAATTTTAAGGATGAGTTTTCTGAATTGGCTCTCTCATCTGATTAGTTTTAAATGACTATTTCTAGTAGTAAAGAGATTGACTCATTGCTCCTAATGTTGCTGGACAAAGTGGGGAAAGAAAAGGATGAACTCAGGGCGCCTGGGTGGCTCAGCTGTTAAGCGTCTGCCTTTGGCTCAGGTCATGATCCCAGGGTCCTGGGATTGATTCCCGCGTCGGGCTCCCTGCTCTGCAGGAAGCCTGCTTCTCCCTCTCCCACTTCCCCTGCTTGTGTTCCCTCTCTCGCTGTGTCTCTCTCTGTCAAATAAATAAATAAAACCTTTAAAAAAAAAAAAGAAAAAGATGAGCTCAGAGATTTGAATTTCCAGTTCAAGTCCTGCATAAATCACGTGCAAGCTTCTGTGTGTGCCTTGAAGTAAATCTTTATCTTTTGTAGCCTCAGGATTGAGATTGTTGAAAATCAAATGCAGAATCTCCTTTTACAATTGGCTGAATTACAATGTAAATTGAACTCCCAGGGCACTGGGTATCTGTGGTTAAAGTGAGGGCATTGATTGGGAAAGAACAGGATCCTCTAAGTTGAAATGGGGATGTGTGGGGAGACCCTAATGAAGCTGAGAACATTGAGCCCCTACATTCTGATGAGTATTCCTTGCCAGTAGAGAAAGGCCTCTCCACCCCCAGCGGTGGCAGCCTTTCTAACCCCACTTCAGAGGATTAATCCTGCATTGCCTGAGAAAATGATAATGGTCTCTTCTAAGGTAGTTGCCATGCAAAAGAATTCTGAGTCTCCTCAGGACCCACACCATCACCCATCTTTGCTTTTAGATCTATAACAGGATTCAAGTTCCAGCAGGCCCCTAAAGGTGAGACCCCTAAAGTTTCACCGGTGAGGAGGTATATACACTCCAAAAGAGCTACTGGAGTTTTCTAACTTACGCAGACAGAAATCTGGGGAAGATGTGTGGGAGTAAGTATTAAGGGTGTGGGATAGTAGTGGAAGAAACATAAAGTTGGATCAGGCCAAATTTATTGATATTTGCTCACTAATCAGATTCTGCATTTAATGTTGCAGCTTGGGGGAGTTAGAAGAGGCTCAAATAAAGAAGAGGCTCTTTGGTTGGTTGGCTGAACCATGGACCAAAAGGTAGACCAAAATGAGTAAATTAGAAATGCTGGACCTGCTTTGGTTTAATGTAGAGGAAAGGATTCAAAGGCTTAGGGACATTGGAATTTTAAGGTGGATTTGTCATTTTAGACCTACTCACCCACTGTGGGAGGGTCCAGAAGACACAATAGAGTAAGAAATAACCAATAGAGTAAGAAATCAATCTGTAAGGGCAGCCCTGGAATTCTTGAAGAACTCTGTGCTCATTCTTCTCCTTAGGCCAGAGTTTACAGTGGCAACTGCATTTTTCAACTGGGAAACCGAAATGCAGTGGTAGTATTCAGATTCTGAGGTGGCAGGGGCCAAGTGTAGGTATAGTTACCATAACGGATGGCAGAGTCAAAGCAGCAATCAGAATGGTCTGAAGTGAAATACGTAGGCAGCTTACCGGCTTCTTAATCTGCATGAGCAGAAAAGTTCTAGGTCAAGGGAACAAATGTCTAACCTGAATCATAAAAACAAAAAGTCATGACACTCTTCCCCCATTAATTCCTAGTTTTAAGTCAGTTTGCAGACCCAGCCCAGAAGGAAAAGAAGGCCATGTTCCTTGAGGGAGATCTCTGCATACTACAGTATACATTTGTAATATACTGTCAATCTTTCTCTGAGCCTTCCCTGAAAGTAGCTATGGTCTTTTACCAGGGTCACTGTGCATTGGAGAAAGCGAAATAATCTGACTATGAGACACTGGCTATAAACTGACACTTGTTTCACAGAGATCCAAAGTCACTGGGGTCCACCAGACAGTGTAAAGACTTATGGAGGTCAGGTGATCAATGGAGTGTTTTTGGTTTTAATTCCAGTCTATCTTGCAATGCGCCCAGTGTGTCACCACACCCAGCCTGTGGTTATTCCTCTAGTTCCAGAATGCATGATTTGAATAGATATGCTCAACAGCTGGCAGAATCCTCACACTGGTTCCCTGACCTGGGGGTGAGGGCTATTATGGTGGGAAAGGCCAAGTGGAAGGCACTAGAACCACCTCTACCTAGGAAAATAGCATACTAAAAGCAATACTGCATTCTTGAGGGATTGCAGAGATTAGTGCCACAACAAGGACTTGAAAGAAGCAGGGATGGTGATTCCCAACATGTCCCCATTCAGCTCCCATGTTTGGTCTACACAGAAGCTGGATACATCTTGGAGAATAACAGTAGATTATGAAAGCCTAACCAGGAGGTGACTCCAAATGCAGCTACCAGATGTGGTGTTATTTCTTGAGCAAATTAACACATCCCCTAGTGCCTGGTATGCAACTTTTAATCTGGAAAGTACTTTTTTCTCTCTATCTTTTAGTAAAGAGTACCAGAAACAGTTTGCTTTCAGCAGATAGTAACTACTGTAGACTTATTTGTAAGACTTTTGCATGTCAGAGCATGATCAATAAATCCAACAAAAGTTCAGGGGTCTTTTCTTTCAGTGAGATTTCTAGGGGTTCAGTGGTATGAGATATGCAGACACATACCTTCTAAGACAAAAGATAAGTCATTGCATTTGACCCCTCCCAAAACCAAGAAAGAGGCACAATTTCTAGTAGGCCTCATTTGATTTTGGAGGCAACATATTTCTTATTTGGGCGTGTTGTTCTGGCCCACTTACTGAGTGATCCGAAAAGTTGCTCGTTTTGAGTGAGGCTTAGAGCAAGACCAGGCTCTGCAACAGGTCTGGGCTGCTGAGCAAGCTGCTCTGCCACACCAGTCCTATGATCCAGAAGAATCAATATGTAGCATGGGCCCTTAGGACTTGGGAGCAAAGCCCTGCCATTCTCTGCATCTACCTTTGCCGCTTTTGAGAAACTGCCCCGGGCCTGCCACTGGGCCTTAGTAGGGATGAAACATTTAGCCATTGGTCACAATGGTTACTGTATGATCTGAGCTGCCCATCATGAACTAAGTGTTATCTGAGCCACCCAGCCATAAAGTTGGATGTGCATAGCAGAAGTCCATCACCAGACAGAATTATTGTATACCTCATTGGATCCAAGCAGGCCCTGACAGTATAAGTAAGTCACATGAACAAGTCGTCCAAATGTTATGGGTCCACATTCCTGTTACACAACCTTCTCTCTTCCATTCTGCACCTGTGGCCTCGTGGGGAGTTCCTTAGGCTCAGCTGACAGAGGAACAGAAGGTTTGGGCCTGACTGGCAGAGGGTTCTGTATAATATTCAGGCACCACCTAACAGCTGTACCACTGCAACACCTCTCTGGGACATTCCTGAAGGATAGTGGTGAAGGGAAATTTTCCCACTGGGAAGAACTTGATGTAGAACACTTGGTTGTTCCCTTTGTTTAGAAGAAGAAATGACCAGATGTGTAATTGTACACCAATTTATTGTCTGTGGCCAGTGGTTTAGCTGAATTGGTCCAGGGACTTGGAAGGAACATGATTGGAAAATTGGTGATAAGGCAATTTGGGAAAGAGATATATGGGTAGAACTCTCTGAATACACAGAAAATGTGAAAATATTTGAGTCCCATATGAGTCTTCACCAAAGTATGGACTCAACAGAGGAGAATTTTAATAATCAAATAGATGGGGTGACCCTTTTTGCGGATACCAGTCAGCCTCTTTCCTTAGCCACCCCTGCCGTTACCCAATGGACTCATAAATAAAGTAGCCATGGTGGCAGGGATGAAGATTATTCATAGGTTTAGCAACATGGACTTTCGCTTACCAAAGACAACCTGGCTAAGGCCACTGCTGAGTGCTGAGTGCCGAGTGCCACCAGCAGAGACCAATGATGAATCTTGACATGGCATCATTCCTTGGGGTTATCAGCCAGTTATCTGGTGGCAGATTGATTATACTGGACTGCTTCCATGGTGGAAGGGGCAATGTTTTGTTCTTACTGGAACAGACACTGCAGATACGGATTTTCCTTCCTTGCATGAAATGCTTCTGCCAAAACTGTCATCCATGAACTTATAGAATGTCTTACCCATGATTGTGGTATTCTACACAGCAGTGTTTCTAACCCAGGAAATCTCTATATGTTCTGATTAATTTTGCTGTGACTATGAAACTGCTATAAAAACTGAAGTTTATTAAGGTTAAAGAAAAAAACAAAATAATTATCTAATTATTAAATCAATATTCTTTTCAATGTTTTACTTTAATAAATAATACTATGGTTGACATTCTTGTAATTAAATTTTTACATATTCCTTGTAGTTAAGTTTTTACATATTCCTTTTATAATACATTTTTAAGAATGGAATTGCCATGCCAAAGGGATTAGGTTATTATTATTATTATTTTCTTTTTTGGAATAATTTGCCACAGTGACCACCACAAAATATATATGAATTTATATTCAGACCAGAAGTTCAAGAAGATATATATTGCTTGAAATATGAAAATTTAAAGCTTTTCTCAAATTTATCTGCTCTAAACTTTGGCTTACCCCATCCTATAAGTTTATGTGTTTTTTTCAGCCAACCTGAGCGGCCACTGCTTTTAACAAATGTTCTTTAACTATGTTTTGGTGATCCCCACCATGGAAAAGAAACTGCTTTCACCTCATTCTTGATTAAAATAAGGGCGCCTGGGTGGCTCAGTTGGTTAAGCCTCTGCCTTTGGCTCAGGTCATGATCCCAAGGCCCTGGGATCCAACCCTGTGATAGGCTCCCTGCTCAGCAGGGAGCCTGCTTCTCCCTCTGCCCCTTCCCCAAGCTTGTGTGCTCTCTCCCTCTGTTCTCTCTCTCTCTCTCTCAAACAAATAAATAAAATCTAGGGGCACCTGGGTGGCTCAGTTGGTTAAGTGACTGCCTTCGGCTCAGGTCATGATCCTAGAGTCGCAGGATCGAGTCCCGCATCGGGCTCCCTGCTCGGCGGGGAGCCTGCTTCTCCCTCTGCCTGTGCTCTCTCTCTCTCTCTGACAAATAAAATCTTAAAAAATAAATAAAAAAATCCAATCTAAAAAATACAATAAATTTAGGTGATCTGTATAAGATGCTAAAATCTGTTTCTATTGAGATCAACACTAACCATAAGTCTGTTTTCTAAAGTATTCTGATGATGATCAGATGGTAAGGTAAGATGGCACGATTTCCCGTTCCAGTGTATTTCTTGAACTCACCCATTTATAGACTATCCTCATATCCCAATGCAGTGAAAAGTGGAATACAAAAATAAAATCTATTGCCCTGGAAACCCAGGAGATATGCAATCACTGGAGAGGGATATTTGGAAGGTAGAAATTGGATGGAAATAGAGAAGCAATATAGTACATTGAAGCTTCACATCCAGCCACCCCAAAGCGGTGGATAAGTAGACATGTAAAAGTTCATTATCCTCAGAACTCCAAATAGCCCCAAGATCAAAGGAAGTTCAGGCTGGAAAAAAGAAGAGTTCATGGATAATGGGTCAATTAGTTAATTTTAGAGTAGAACACCTGTGCCAGGCCTGGTTCTGAGAAGGAATGATTCAGGAATATGCTTACAGGCTAATGCCATACATACAGTTCTCTAAAGAGGGCATTTAGATGTGAAAAACTCAGAATAAGTGTGGATTTCAGAGAAGAAGGGTTACTCTAGGTAATGTTTAAGATCCAAGTGGATGGGAAACCCCCATGTAGAAAATAAACTACTTTTACATTCCTTAGGAAAGTCTGCCAGATGCATAAACCCTTTCCTCTCTACATCACAGCAATTGGAATGCTGGCTCCTACAATTGAAATTTGTATTAATAGAACAAGAGGACAAGGGTTCTCAGTTAGGCTGAGGAAATACACTCTAGCAATTACTTTAATTTAGTTTAGAGTTGCATCTACAAATATAAACAGACAATTAAGAAGTGACTAAACCTTTGAGGAAAAGAAATGGCATGAAAAAGAGGAACCAAATTCAACAACACTAAGAACCAACATCCTAAGGAAACAAGTAATATAGGACATAGGAAAAAAATAAATGGGAATACTTAATAGCTTTGGTGTGCTTTTTCTCCCTGCTTTTTATAACTGACAAGATAATAATGTGTATACTTAAAGTTCACAACATAATGATTTGATATATGCATATATTATGAATCACATCAATCCACAATCAAATTAACACCCATCTTGTTAAGTGAAATAAGCCAGAGAGAGAAAGACAAATACTGTATGATCTATTTAAATGTGGAATCTTAAAAAAAGCCAAACTCATTGAAACAGAGAAAAATAGTGATTGCCAGGGGCTGGGGAGTGGGAGAAATGGGCATACGTTGTTCAAAGGGTATAAACTTTCAAATGAAAGATGAATAAGTTCTAGGGACCTAATCTACAGACTATCGTTAATAATACTATATTATATTAAAGATCTAAATGAAGATCTAATTAAATATTATATATTAAAGACCTAGGGATTTAATCTATATTCTATAGTCAATAATACTATATTATATTAAAGACCTAAATGTGAGACCTGAAGCCATAAAAATCCTAGAAGAGAACACAGGCAGTAACCTCTTTGACACTGGCTGTAGCAACTTTCTAGACAGTCTCCTGAGGCATGGGAAACAAAAGCAAAAATAAAGTATTGGGACTACATCAAAATAAAAAGCTTCGGCACAGTTAAGGAAACAATCAACAAAACTAAAAGACAACCTATGGAATAGGAGAAGATATTTGCAAATAACATATCTGATAAAGGGTTAGTATCCAAAATATATAAAGAACTTATAAAACTCAACACCCCAAAAATGAATAATCCAATTAAAAAATGGGCAGAAGAGGAGTGCCTATGTGGCTCAGTCAGTTAAGCATCCAACTCTTGATCTCAGCTCAGGTCTCGATCTCAGGGTTGTGAGTTTAAGCCCTCTGTTGGGCTCCACACTGGATGTGGAGCCTACTTAAAAAAAATGGGCAGAAGACATGAATAGACATTCCTCCACAAAGACATACAGATGGCCAACAGACACATGAAAAGATGCTCATCATCACTTATCATCAGGAAAATGTAAATCAAAACTACAATGAGACATCACGTCACACCTGTCAGAATGGCTAAAATCAACAACACAAGAAACGATAGGTGTTGGTGAGGATGTGGAGAAAGGGGAACACTCTTACACTGTTGGTGGGAATGCAAACTGGTGCAGCCACTATGGGAAACAGCGTGGAGGTTCCTCAAAATGTTGAAAATAGAGCTACATATGATCCAGCAATTGCATTACTGGGTATACCCAAAGAATACAAGAACACTAATTCAAAGAGATACATGTACCCCTATGTTCATAGCAGCATTGTTTACAATAGCCAAGATATGGAAGCAGCCCAGGTGTCTATCAGTTGATGATTGGATAAAGAAGATGTGGTATATACACACAATGGTTTATTTTTTGGCCATAAAAAAGAATGACATGGATGGAATTAGAGAGTATAATGCTAAGCGAAATAAGTCAGAGAAAAAGATCACATCATTTCACTCATATATGGAATTTAAGAAAGAAAACAAACAAGCAAAGGGAAAAAAATAAGAGTGAAAAAGAGAGACAGACAGACAGACAAAGCAACTAACAGACTCTTGACTATAGAGAACACACTGATGGTTACCAGAAGGGAGGTGGGTGGGGGGGTGAGGGAAATAGCTGATGGGGATTAAGGAGGGCACTTGTGATGATGAGCACCTGGTGATGTACAGAATTGTTCAATCACTCTATTGTACACCTGAAACTAATGTAACACTGTACGTTAGCTGACTGGGATTAAAATAAAAACTTAGTACTATATTATATACTTGAAATTTGATGAAGGAGTAGATCTGAAATGTTCTTATTAAAAAACTGAATAGTTTTAGGGGCGCCTGGGTGGCTCAGTCATTAAGCATCTGCCTTTGGCTTGGGTCATGACCCCAGGGTCCTGGGATCGAGCCCCGCATCGGGCTCCCTCCTCGGCGGGAGGTCTGTTTCTCCCTCTCCCACTCCCCCTGCTTGTGTTCCCTCTCTCGCTGTGTCTCTCTCTGTCAAATAAATAAATAAAATCTTAAAAAAAGCTTAATAGTTTTAGAAAAACTTGAATTCCAATGTTCATAATGCTGCTCAAAGTTCTCTAAAAAAAAAGGAAAAAATGAGTACTTGGAAATTTTGAAATTTAACAAATAAGAGAGAATTGAGTAAGGTGGCTGGACAATGAATCAGCATACAAAAGTCACTAAACTTCTGATGAAGTAAAACAAACAACAACCAGCTAAAATGTATAATGGAAAACAAATCTCATTTACGATAAAGACAAGGACAACAAAAATTAAATGCCTAAGAATTAATTTAACAAGGCTGCATGAACTTTATTTATTTATTTAAAAGGATTTTATTAATTTATTTGAGAGAGAGCATGAGAGAGAGAGAGAGCATAACAGAGAGAGAGAGAGCATGAGAGGGAGGAGGGTCAGAGGGAGGAGCAGGCTCCCTGCTCAGCAGGGAGCCCGAAGTAGGACTTTATCCCGGGACTCCAGGATCATGACCTGAGCCGAAGGCAGTCATTTAACCAACTGAGCCACCCAGGCAGCCCGTGCATGAACTTTATAAGACAACTTTAAAATATTAATGATAGCCACAAAAAAATAACTATTGATAAGTGGAAAGGCATTCTCTATTTTCAGAGTATAAAAGACACTCATACTGATGTAATTTCACCCTAAATTAATCATACCTTTAATATAGACTAATAAAAACACCAACATGGAGGCACCTGGGTGGCTCAGTCGGTTGGGTGTCTGCCTTCAGCTCGGATCATTATCCTGGGGTCTTGGGATCGAGCCCCACGTCGGGCTGTCTGCTCAGCAGGAGCCTGCTTCTCCCTCTCCCTCTGCCTCTCCCCCTACTTGTGCTCTCTCTCTCTCAAATAAATAAAATCTTAACTAAAAAGCACCAACATGTTGGTAATACCAGCAAGATGGGGGAATAAGACAACCTTGCTTTTGTTTCCTTATAGAGACCTCAACTTAACAACAACACATGAACCATAATACCTTTATGAAAACTCCAGAAAGCAACCCCGAAATTGTATTACCCTAGGTGAATGCAAAGTTGAAACAGTTGCACTGAAATGGACAAAAGCTGCTTCATGCTGCCACAATTATCTCCCCCTTGGCAGGTGTACCTCAGCTTCATTTCTGGCTTCTCCCTCAAGGGATGGTGGGTGGATGAAGAGAATAGTGAAATGTGCTCCCAAGGTTCTGGCTATTTAGAGAGCTACCTGAGGAAATAGTTTCTTTCTCACCTCACTTGGAGTACTAACAGAACTGGCAGAACCGGGGGTGGGGGTGGGGGTGGGGGCAGCTGAAAGCCCAGGAAGTTGCAAAAGTTTTATTCTTTTTTTTAGTATTTTATTCTTTTTGATGCAATTGTAAACGGGATTGCTTTCTTGATTTCTCTTTCTGATAGTTTATTAATGTATAAAAACACAGCAGATTGTCGTATATTAATTTTGGATCCCATAACTTTACTGAATTAATTTATTAGCTCTAACAATTTTTTGGCAGAGCCTTTAGGGTTTTCTCTATATAGTGTCATCTGCAAATAGTGACAGTTTTACTTCTTTCTTTTCATTTTGGAGGCCTTTTATTTCCTTTTCTTTCCTAACTGCTATGGCTAGAATTTCCAGGACTATGTTGGATAAAAGAGGGGATCCTTGTTCTTGATCTTAGAGGAAAAGATTTCAGCTTTTTACTCTTGAGTATGATATTAGCTGGGGGCTTGTCATATAAGCCTTTGTTATGTTGAGGTATGTTCCCTCTTTTACCCACCTTGTTGAGTTTTTATCATAAACAGATGTTGAATTTCGTCAAATGCTTTTTCTGTATCTGTTGAGATGAAATTAAAATTATTGGGGTGCACATTTATGATATGGGCACCTTCCGGAAATGTATTACACCTGTAATATCCTGTTAACATGGCATATTAACATGCCCTACTCTTATGCCCCTTGTCTAATCTTCCTCATTAGCTTTGAAATCCCAAAGCCCGTTTCATGGTGAAAACCAGCCGCGTTAACAGTCATTGAGGAGTCGGACCGGGGTTGGAATTCTTCAAAACTCCCCTTTCAGCAAATTGCTATTATGTGAATTGTCTGACAGTTCCAAGGATAACCCCAGTTTCAAGAATTATCTTTACTTGACCTGACCCAGAGCTAACCCTGTGGTGAAAAGCCTTTTCCTCCGGGGTAATCGCTGAAACCAATTACAGGGAAGTAATTAACTTCGCAGCTGCCTGAGGTTGTGGATAACGGTTGAGGGAAACAATAGACTAACCACAAGGTTTAAAAAAGAAAGCTGGGGAACGAGATCGATAGGGGCTTTGAAAAGCTTTGACACAATCCTGGAAATTTAGAAGGCTATGTGCATGCCCAAGGCTGTATGCAGCTGTGCACATGCTCAGGAAAGACTTGAGAAGCCATTAAGATTTCAACTCTTGGCTGATCTTGAGGTTCTATCTAAGGAGGGAACAAAAGCTAAAGCAGAATTCAAAACTGCCTGATGGAGTGTTGATATTGTTCCTCAACATCCACACAGAGTCCCTGGCAAATACAAGGAGACTTACTGGTCCAAATGCTTAATGAAATCTTTGTCCAATCATTAGTGGACTCCTAAGCTAACCAGAGTCTTCAGTGGCTGCTCATGATAAAAAATACAGATTTTGCAGAATTAGTTTAGAAATGTCAGTAAATATGTAGACACATCACCACCAACAAATAGCAGCAAACCTGCAGAGGGATCCATAAAGCAAACCACAATAAATTTCAATTTTTGCTATAATACAATGTTCTCTAATCACAGTGGAGTGAAATTACGAATCAATAGCAAAAGGAAGTTTGGGCTGTTCACAAATGTGTAAAAATTAA
Source organism: Callorhinus ursinus (assembly GCF_003265705.2). NCBI lineage: Eukaryota > Metazoa > Chordata > Mammalia > Carnivora > Otariidae > Callorhinus > Callorhinus ursinus. The sequence goes on along the minus strand of NW_027397095.1, from coordinate 16,894,218 downwards.
ACAACACACTTCTAAGTAACCAGTGGGTCACAATAGAAAGCACAAGGGAAATTTGAAATTACTTTGAGGTAAATTAAAAATTAAAAACAATATACCAAAACCTATGGGACTTTGCTAAAGTAGACCTTAGAGGGAAACTTACCTATAAATCAATAACCCAACTTAAGCATTCACCTTCGGAAGCTAGAAAAAGAAGAACAAACTAAATCCAAAATAAACAGAAGGATGGTTATGAATAGAAATAAAGGAAATAGAGAATAAAAAACAAGAGAGAAAATCAAAGAAACCAAAACTTGATTGAAAGATCAACAATACTGACAGAACTTTCGATATACTGACCAAGAAAAATAAAAGTACAGGAATTACCCAAACCAAGAATGAAAGGGGAAATTCCCACTGACCTTTCAGAAATAGAAAAGGTTATAAGGGAATACTAAACGATTTTAAGCCAAGAAATTAGATAACTTCAATGAAATGGACATTTTCTGAGATACAAACTATTGAAACTAACTCAAGAATAAATAGAAAATGTGTATAAACCTATAGCAAATAAAGTAACTGAATTAGAAATCAAAAACTTTCCACAAAGAAAAGCCCAGAAACAGATGGCTTCACTGGTGATTCCTACCAAATGTTTAAGGAAGAATTAACACTAATCCTTCACAAACTCTTTCAAAAATAGAAGAATGGAGAGTGTGTCAACTCATTCTATAAGTCCAGTATTATCCAGATAGCAAAATCACATGAAAAAAAATACTGAGTAACATCCCTTATGAATATAGACACAAAAATCCTCAACAATATACTAGCAAACTGGATCCAGAAACATATAAGGATTATATATATTTTATATTACATACAGTTATGTTTTATGTGGTTATATATAATATGACATAATATAATAATTATATGAGGCTTACACACCAATCCAATGACTGGATGATTGGTTTAATATTCCCAAATCAATGGAACATGCCACATAAATAGAATAAAAGATAAAAATCTCATGAGCATCTCAATAGATACAGAAAGAGCACTTGACAAAACTTAAATCCTTTCATGACAAAAACTAGGCATACAAGGGCACTCCCTGAACCTAATAAAGGGCAATTACAAAATTCCCACAGCTAACTTTGTACTTAATGATAAGAGACTGAGAGGATTGCCCCTAATATCAGGAACAAGACAAGGATGTCCACTCTTACCACCTTTATTTTACTGGTGGTTCTAGCAAGAAAAATTGGGCAAGAAAAAGAAAGAAAAAGCATCCAGATTGTAAAGAAAGGAGGAAATCTATTTTACTTACAGTGAGCATGACCTTACAAAATCTTGAGGAATTCACTAAGTCTCTAATAAAACCAAAACAACAACAATAACAACAAAACTTCAAGATTTCAGGACCCAAGATCAATATACAAAAATCAATTATATTTGTCTATGATAGCAATTAACAACCTGAAAATAAAATTAAGAAAACTCCATTTACAATAGCATCAGAAAGAATACTTAATAAATTAGCCAAGTAGGTTCAAGACTTGTAACTGACAAATACCAAGCATCAGTGAAAGAAATTAAAGAGAACCTAAATAAATGGAAAGGTATATCATGCTCATGGATTGAAGGATTTAATATTGCCAAAATGACACAACTCCTCAAATTGATTTAATAATTTAATACAACCTTCCCCAAATCATACCTACTGTTTTTGCAGAAATTGATAAACTGATTCTAAAATTTGTATGGAAATGTTAGGAACCCAGAAAAGCCAAAATAAACATTAAAAAGAAGAACCAGGTGGGAGAACTCACAGTTCCCCATTTTGAAATTTAATACAAAGCCATGATAATTGAGGTAGTGTAGTACTCAATAATAATAGACATATAGGACATTGGAATAGAATTGAGAGTATAGAAACAAGCCCCCACATTCATACTGATTTACTACCAGGGTGCAAAAACAATTTAATGGGCAAAAGATAGCTGTTCCAACAAATGGCACTGGAACAACCGTATATCCACATGCGAAACAATGAAATTGGACCCCTACATCACGCCATACACAGAAATGTACTCAAAATGGACCAAACATTTAAATGTAGAGCTCCAAGCTATAAAACTGTTAGAAAAAATCTTAGACATAAAACTTCATGACCTTTGATATGGCAATGGAGTCTCAGACATGATGTCATGAACGTAAGGAACAACAACAAAAAATTGATAAGTTGGACTTCATTGAAATTTAAAAAAAAGAACATTTTAAAAAAAGAAAACAGGATCAAGAAAGTGAAAAGACAACCCACAGGACAGGAGAACATGTTTTCAAATTATATATGTGATAAGAGACATGTATCTGGAGTATGTAAAGAACATTTAAAACTGAACAACAAAAAGACAAATAACTCAATTAAAAAGTGGGCGAGATGATTAATCGACATTTCCCCAAAGATGATACACTATTGATCATGAAACACACCACATGGTGTGCAATATCATTCATTATTAGGGAAATACAAATCAAAACCAAAATGAGACACCAGTTCACACCCCCTAGGATATCTGTAGTGAAAAACAGTAATAGGTGTTGGCAATGATGCAGAGAAACTGGAATGCTCATATGTTGCTGAATCGCTCCTGAATTTGTGAATGCTGACACATGGAAAACGGTGTAGCTGCTATGGAAAACAATTTGTCACTTCCTCAACAAGTGAAATATTGAGTTAATTGTCTAATCAGGTTTTATAATTTAAATACAAGCTGTTGATTTTGTATGTATATACATATACATGTGTATATGTATATGTATATAGAATACATGTATACATATACATGTATATATATATATATACATATATATATATATACACATGCTGGGTACAAATGACCCAGCAATTTCATTCCTAAGCATACACCCAAGAGAATTTAAAACATACAGTCATACAAAAATTTGTACATGAATGTTGATAGCAACATTGCTCATAATCATCAACAAGTAGAAACAACCCAAATATCCATCAATGGATGAATAAATAAAATTTGGTAAAACCATATAGTGTATTATTATTCAGCAATAAAAAGATAGCAGTACTGATACATTCTATAATATTGATGAAAACTGTAAACATGCCAAGTGAAAAAAGGTGGAAACAAAAGGCCTCATAGCATCTGATTGTATTTATACAAATTGTCCAGAATAGGAAAATCCATAGAGACAGAGAATGGATCAGTGGTTGCAGGGATGGGGTGAGGGGGGAATTGGGAGAGACTGCCAATGTGTATGGGATTTCTTCTTTTTTTTAAAGATGTATTTATTTATTTTAGAGAGAGTGAGCATGAGTGGGAAGAGGGAGAGAGAGAGAGAGAAAAGCAGACTCCCTGCTGAGTGTGGAGCCTGATGTGGGGCTTGATCTTACCCCCTTGAGATCACGACCTGAGCCAAAACCAAGAGTCGGAGGCTCAACGGACTGAGCCACTCAGGCACCCCGTGTCTGGGATTTCTTATGAGGATGATGAAAATATTCTGGAATTAGTGTTCATCATTGCATGGCTTTGTGAATATACTAAAAATAACTGAATTTTTCACTTAAAATGTGAATTTTATTGTCTGACAAACATACGTACTATATATTGCTGTCCTTAGTTAATAGACTTGTTGGCTTATGATGAAAATGTGTTGGTATGGGAATAATAAATGATGAGGCCAGAATACTTATAGCAGTGATTCCGAAGGCAAAATATTAAAGTCATTAATGCCAAATAATATAAGAATGCCTCTATCTCTGCTGCTGCTGTTGTTATTATTACCATTTATTGTTACTATTGTTACTATTATTATCATATTATGGAAGATCTAGTAAGAACAGTACATCATGAAACACAAATGACAACTATAGCTATTGAAAATAAGGTGAAAGTGTTTTCATTACTGGCAGATGGCATGATTGTTCCCTGAAAAATCCCATGGAGTTCAACTGAAAAATTGTTAAATAAAAATGAATAAAAATAAGATGGACATATATACATACAAAATCAACAGCTTGTATTTAAATTATAAAACCTGATTAGACAATATGATCAGGAAAGTTCATTTTCCAGGATCCGGAAAAAAAAAACAACCCCAAACAAACCTAGAAATAAACTCACCACCAAAGACTTGGGATTTCTGTAAAGAAAAGCAAAAAAATTGAGAGCCATGAAAGAAGACAAATGTAGAGGCAGATCTTAATTCTGGACAGCAACATTGAATAGTTTTAAATTGTTAAATTATTTGCTAAATGATTTATGAGTCCAATGTAACTTTTATTTCAACCTCCTGAAGAATTTATATTGGAATATTATGGAGAGAGTCTAAGGATCAGTTGGAGGAATAAACAGTGAGACTAGCCAAGCAAATTTGGAAAAGGAAGAGTAATTAGAGAAGCCTTGTCACATTGCATATTCTCACTTCATCCCCTGCCTCCCTCCAAACTGCAATAGCCAAGAAAATGTGGAGCTGGTTCAAGAGTCAATATCTGGATCAATGGAACAAAACTGTCCAGCAGGAAAACAGCCACGACCATTACCACTGCAATCACCACCAGCAACTTGACTTTATAAAGAATTTAGAATGTGACCAATATGATCTTACAAATTAGTCGGGGAGGGGTGCCTGGGTGGCTCAGTTGGTTGAGCTTCTGACTTTCGATTTTGGCTCAGGTCCTGATTTTAGGGTCGTGAGATTGAGCCCCACGTTGACCTCTGCGCTCATCAGGGAGTCTGCTGGAGATTCTCTCCCCCTGCCCCTCCCCCTGCTCGTGCTCACACGTGTGTGTGTGCTCTCTCTCTCTGAAATAAATAAATAAATCTTAAAAAGATACCAAATTAGTCGGGGGGGGGGGATAGAAGGATTACTCAGTAAGTTTAAATATTTGGAAAATAAATTTATTCCCCCATTATCTTTCTTACATCAAATTCATGAAATATTTAAATATGAGAAGCAGAAGTGTTTTAAAGATCAGAAACAAATAAAGGGAAATATTTATTTAACTCTAGCTGAGAAGGAACTTTCTGAGTATAAATTTTTTTTTTTTAAAGATTTTATTTATTTATTCATGAGAGACGGGGGGGAGAGAGAGAGAGAGAGAGAGAGAGAGAGAAGCAGAGGGAGAAGCAGGCTCCCAAGGAGCAGGGAGCCCGATGCGGGACTCGATCCCAGGACCTCGGGATCATGACCTGAGCCGAAGGCAGATGCTTAACCATCTGAGCCACCCAGGCGCCCCTGAGTATAAATTAATGGAAGAAACCACAAAGGAAAAGACTGATAAATGAGACTACATAAAAATGAAAACCCTCTGTACGCACAAAGTACCCCATAGATGGTTTCTGCCATGGGTTTGGAGTGGAAGAATGATAGCATTCATCTTGTGTTGTGAACGATCCCTGTGACCGCTTTGTGGAGAACGCATTCTAGAAGGGCAAGAATTTGAAGCAGATGGACTATTTGGTGAAGCATTGCAGTAGTTTAGGAGATGATTCTAGTTTGGACTGGGGAATGATGGAGGTGGTTAAAGGAGGTCGGATTCAGGGTACAGTTTGAAGACAGATGACTATTTCTACAGCCTTGGTTGGGTGGATCATTAAGGAAATGAGATAGTTAGAGGGCTACTCAGGGTCAGCAGAGAGTTTTTAAGAGGTGGTAAATAAAGATTTGAGTATACTTATAACCTGAAGGAAAGAGCCAAAAAAGAGGCAGATGTTGAAGATCAGGAGAGTCAATACACTTGAGAGAGGAAAGTATCAGATGAAGCAATAATGGGAGCTGGGATACAGAGCACACCTGAATGCATTAGCTTTGACAGGTAGGAAGCCTATCTCCTTTGATGAAGTGATGAAAAAAAGAATGGGTATAGGATATTGCTATGTTTGTAAATGGGAGATTAGGAAGGTGAAGACATTCATGCCTCTAGGTCTCTATCTTCTTTGTGGTCGGGCAGAGGTGCATTAGGGGCGTGGCCTGTGTCAGTGGAGAGTGACCTATGCAGTCACTCAGAAGGGGGCTCCCCACTTGGGATTTAATACTCCGTGACTGCCGTCTTGAAGTTCTTACACATTTTGCCTTTGAATTTGTTTTGTTCAGTGAAGTCTGATGGGAAAATGGAGCATTTGCTCCGGTCTTGGATCATTGGATTGGGCATGCCTCAGCCCATGCGTGGTTTTACCTCCCGCTGCCCCCCCACCTCCCCAGGACTGATTCTTGGCTGACCACTCCCCTGCCCCTGCCCGGTGCTGCTGCCGCCCTCTGGGCAGAGACCTGGGTATGAGAATGTTGAGGGTGGGGGTCAGGTGTGCCCATCCCATTCCTTAAGTGGTGGGCCAGGGGCCTCGGTAACTCTGAGGGTCTACATTTGTCCCAGGAGTATCCCCACACCTGAGGAAGTACGCAGCATTATATAGTAATTCAAGGAACACCAGGACGAATTGAGACAGAGACAGCAGAAGAAAGCAAAATGCTGCATCTTCCTTTTCTGCACAAGGGGCCCTGCATTTTCATTTTGCTCTGGGCTTTGCAGATTATGTAGCTGGCCCTGATTAGGGGCCCTGAAGAAGACAGAAGAGGTTTGGAATAATGCTTCAGTGGAATGAGAGATGGAGTATGTAATAGGATTTCCAAGCCATGTTCATGAATTTGGATTAGCACTGATTTCCACTGCCGTGTGTCATCTCTCTAGAAGCATTCGGCTCCATTTATCTGTTATTGGTGATTTTCGAGTGAGTGCGATAGAAATACGACACTGAAATCAAGGACGTAGCCTGATGTGATTAACAAGGCTTTTTAATGGAAGAACCACAAAGTGAGGATTCTTTGGAAGTGTTGACCCTAGCCAGAGTGTAAAGTGAGAGTCCTCAAAATTCTGCAGTATTCAGGCAGGAAACATTTAGCTCACGTGGTTGAGATAGTTCATCATCTCTGACTCTCTTCAACTGCAGGGTAATGGAAGATCTAGATTCTGTTCTGACTTTGGTGATATTTGTTTAGGCACTATCAGCGACTTTGCATGAGGCATCATTGAAAATAAAAACAGCATTTCATAGCACATTTCAATCCCTTTCTCAAAGACCCAGGAAAGAAGAAGCCCAACCATCTTAAGATCAGGAAGATTTTCTCTGGTCCAGAAAGGCAATGACTCATTCGAAAAATACATCTTTCTTTTCATCTGAAGCTAGAAAGCTCCACCAAAGATCATGAAGTTTCCTTGCTTGACTGGAGCAGCGCGTTTTGAGAGGTAAGTATTAACATTAATTTGGGCCTTGCAAGCTCACATCAGCCTTTGCTTTTTCTTGGAGGCCATGTATTTGCTTCCCTTTACCCAGGGTCTCTTTAGATTGGGAAGATAGGGCTGTAAAAATGCACTTTCTCCGTGATGTGATGTGGAACTGCTTTATTATGCAGTTAGCTGCTCGGCCAGCCATGTGCTTGGTGACCTGCCCGATTTCCTGTGCACACATGCCTTCTCTCTCTTTTCGCTCTGCTCTAAAGGCATTTGTTTCCATGACTCAAGACCAAAAACATTATCAAATAGGAAGTGTTTAGTGCCTCCGAGAAGCTATTTTTTTGGGGGGGCGTCTCACTTGAGTTGTTAGAGAATAGGTCTGCATTTCAAAAATCTGACATTTTCCAAGGAGAACAGTAGTTGAAGAGACAAATAAGCTGAGTACTTACCACTTTAAACTACTCTCTGGACCAATGGGTAATTCATACATGAAGGCAATACAGGGTGTCCTACCTCTGGGGTCTTTGATCTCCAACCCCTACCGATCCCATGTTCACCCACACCTCCTTCTTTAGGACAAATACTCGGAGTTGCAACAGAAGACGGGAGGACTTTAATATCAAGGCGAACTTGCTCGTAGTTCTTCTCCGTCTTTTTATCCTCGTTCAAGTGACTGGGTCTCTAGCTGGTCCCTGAGACTTTTCTGTACTGATAAGCCACCAAGGTTTGAGGGATGGGGACCCTGCCATGTTCTTGCCGGTTTTAACTCCAAGCTACATTCCTGTGATTGAAGCCCTCTTACCAGCTACCAGATTGTCCTCAGCTTAGATCTTTGAATACTGTGCTCCTAAATTCTTTGTGCTTATGCTCTGTACACTCGTTGGGAAATTCTTCTGTCCACTGCTATCACTATGTCAACAGCTTGTCCATGCCATATGACTTTTTTTTTAAATAAAGATTTTATTTATTTGAGAGAGAGAGAGAAAGCACAAGCACAAGCAGGGGGAGCGGCAGAGGGAGAGGGAGAAGCAGGCTCCCCGCTGAGCAGGGAGCCCCATGCGGGGCTCGATCCCGGACCCTGGGACCATGACCAGAGCTGAAGGCAGATGGTCAACTGACTGAGCTACCTAGGCGCCCCTGCCATATGACTTTTATTGTACTTCCTTCGAGACCATGTTTCTTTTGTCTGGTAGGGTCTATTCCCATAACTTGACATTTAATTAGTTTCCCACAGTCTGCAGCACCTCAATGTGTCCTATTTTTGTTAATTTTTTGGCTCCTAGTTCTGTCACAGTAAAAGACAAGATGATACACAAGAGCATTGTCAAGAGACTGTAGACTCAGATTCTGTGAATTTGGATATTAGAAAACCATAGTTTCCCCCCCAACCCCCGGTCAGATGATTCTAAGGGAAATAAAGGTGAGCTCAGTATTCTGAGAAAGGCAGAGAAGAAGGGATTGTGCAAGTTTAGAGGTAGAAGAGTGAAGTAGGTAGAAGGGTTTTGGTTGGTTAGAAATCAACAGAAAACAATCAGAAATATCTTAACAAACAAAGGGAGGATTTGTTATAAAGAGGTATCTCATGGAACCCACGGGTGTAAATGCAACCCATCTTTTTTTTTTTTTTAAAGATTTTTATTTATTTATTTGACAGAGAGAGACACAGTGAGAGCGGGAACACAAGCAGGGGGAGTGGGAGAGGGAGAAGCAGGCTTCCCGCAGAGCAGGGAGCCCGATGCAGGGCTTGAACCCAGGACCCTGGGATCATGACCTGAGCCGAAGGTAGACGCTTAATGACTGAGCCACCCAGGCACCCCAAAATGCACCCCATCTTGAGGAAGGGATTGTCTTGTTATCTCTCACATTTGTTTGTTTCTTTTTTAAAAGATTTTATTTATTTATTTGAGAGAGAGAGACAGAGAAACAGAGCACAAGCAGGTAGAGGGGCAGAGGGAGAGGGAGAAGCATGCTCCCCACTAAGCAAGGAGCCCGATGTGGGGCTGGATCCCAGTACCCTGAGATCATGACCTGAGCTGAAGGCAGACGCTTCACCGTCAGCCACCCAGGAGCCCCTCAAATTTGTTTCTATCTACACATCTGCTTCATTCTCTGAAGACAAGTCCTCTCAGCTTTTAAGTTGATGGAATAGAAAAAAAATTTTTTTAAGCAAACATATATTTGATCTTGTAACCCCCTGCTTTAAAACCTTCTGATGGATTCCCACTGTATTTAGGATAACTTCTAAAGTCCTTACCATGCCCTGCATAGTCCTGTTCTCTGGTTCATACCCACTTCTCTAACTTCGTTTCCTCTCACTAAGTTTTTATTCCTCTGACTTTGTAGACAATTTAGACTACTGCTTTTGGGACTTTACATTTTCAGTTACTCTTTATTACATTGCTCCATCCTATTTTTTCTGGTACATATTATTTTCTGAAATTATGCTGTTCGTGAATCTGTTTGCCATCCAATACCTTCTCAGTTGTGAGATTCGTGAGAAGGAGACGTTGTCCATCTTGAAAAAGGCAGATCTCATAGCTTCAGTACCTAGAATTATGTATAGCACATGTTAAGGACTCAATAAATATTTGCCAAACCAATTAAGAGAGGAAGATGGTTGAACACTGAGAGTCGGACATCAGCAGAGTGACCTAGCATTAGGGAGGAAAAAAAGAGGTATAAACAATAATAATGTTGTTTAACAATATATGATATAGAACAATAAAAAAATAAATAGTAAGTCATGTTAGCTCATATTTTTGGAATATTTACTGTTTGGCACCATTCAAAGAACGTGCACGTGTTAACGCATTTAATCCTCTCCACAGCCCTCTGAGGAAGATGCCATTATGATCCCCAGTTTAAATTTGTGGAAGTTAAGGCACAAAAATGTGAAGTGACTTACTCAAGGTCAAACAGCTATTAAAAGGGAAAGCTAGGATTCAGGATACAAACCTAGATTAGTTTGAGTCCAGTACACTTAATTACTAATGGTTATTGACTTCCTTGGTTGCACAGCAATACAGATAACAAAGCAAAATTGATTCTGAAACAAATTTTTCTTCATACATTCTCTAGCCAAGGTTATATATAAGGCCTAAACTTTATGTAAGTCCTAACTTAAAGGCTGGAATAAGTAAGCATACCCAAGGGCAAATCCAAGTGTGCTGGAGGTGGGAACCAAGCTGTTCTCAACACAAATAAGCCTCGAAAGTTGAATTGACCAACTTTAGGAATAGTGAGGGAGCTAACTGGTAATCAAATGTAAAGGTAGATTTCATTTTACTGTCTCTAATGGGCAGTCTTTCAGAATGAAGTACAGTGCTGAGATTTAAAAAAACTTCTGTGTGTGTGTGTCACATTCAACTACTTCTTTATAATTTGTCTCAAAATAGGGCAATATTAAATTCTTGTGCGTTTATAGACATTCATCCAACCCATGGAACATCTTTTTTTTCATGTAAAGCATAACTGGTATCATTAAAGAACTACTGAAGTATAAATATTGAAATGACTCTGGCGTCCAACAAATGTCAGACCAGAAAAAAATAGAAAAATTGCTTTACTGAAAGACAGGTGAAAGGGATACAAAACCATCCATTAAGAGGACATTAAAATGGAAATTTTGACTCTTACTCTGAAATGTTGAATACTTTTTTTTTTTTTTACAGTGTGTGTTGTTTGCCACAAGATGGCAGCTAAGCAATTGTCATTCTAATATGCCATAGGTAGGTAGGCAGCGCTGTGCAGAAATCCTTCCTTTGCTTTAACAAAGTACAAATTGAATTACAAATATTGCTTCTAACCACATATAAATTTACAAAAAAACATGGTACATAAAACTTTGTCATGAACTATATAGACTGCCAAGATTTATCTGGTTATATAGATCTTTGAAGTTATTGGGAGGAAGGTATTGATTATCAGCCAAGAAAAGTCCCAGATAAAGCTTATTAAGTAAAATCAAACAATAGAAAACACGAGCTTTATAAAGATGTGCCAGGACCTTGGAGAAGAATGGAAATGTATAGCTCTGATGAGGAATCCAGGCTTCATTACAGCAAATTGATCATTCCGGCAATGATGCTCATCTTGGTTGTTCAATCAATGGTTCAGTAAATGACATCAATCATTAAGAGAGCCAAATTGTGAGAGGAGAGCCATTTTAGAAATGTCGATCAAGCACAAAACATGGTTCCTTTAAGATCAGTCTCTTCTATGAAGTTCTTTCTCATTTCCTCTGAATTCCTACCACACTTGCTGCCCAAACCACTCACATTGGCATTTAATCGTGCCTGGACCTATGGCATAGTCTGTTTCTTTTGCATGTTTTTTTTTAAATTAAATTATGAATAAATAAAAGAATCTTAAAAAAATAAAAAATTATAAAGTTTTTGAGAGTGGGAAGTATATTTTACTTTTTCATGCTAAGCAGAGTGCTCAGGTATGGAATGGTTATAGTCACATGGGCAGCTATGGTACAGAAATTGAGTGTGGACCCTGGAGCCATACTGCCTAGATTTATATCCTATCTCTGTGGAAACTTAATGTAAGTTATTTGACCTCTCTGAACCTTAATTTTCCTCAAATGTAAAATGATTAGCAGTTAATATAAGTAAAACATTAAAAAATGTGCCTAGTGGGAAGTCGGTTTTTTAGTAGTCTTTGCTCTCAATGATTCATGTCTTGGAGAGGTCCCTCATAGGAGAAGCCTGGGTTGCCTCTTGAGCTGTCTCCTGGTGGAGTGATTAACCTGGTACTGGGAAACCAACCACTCTTTACTGGTAAGCCCTCTGGTCACAGTTACGCTAAATGGTGCTTCCTTAAGAGACAGAAAAAGTTTAGTCATAAGTACTTGAAAGTCCCATAACCAGTTCTATAAGGACTAGTTTCTCCTGTCATGCTTTCAGGAAGGAAGTTTTCTCCATATTGGAATTTGTCAAGTTGGCACACTTCCTTCTGTGGATATGGAGAGCCTTGCTCTCGAAGAGTGAAGTCTGTTGTTTTGTAATGCGGTCAGCTTTGCTGAAGTGCTACTCCAATATATCATCTCCCGGACAGTGTCTTGTTCCAGCCATATGATGGTATGGGTAAGGGGGGTAGGGTAGTGGTGGTAATGGAAGGTCATCATTGAAATTTATTCTATGTTAAGACTTGTGGTAGGAGCTTCCATATACCTATGCCATGTCATCATCATGATTACTAGTCATATTTTACAGCCAAGGAAGCTGAGATGAAGAGAGGTGTGTGGCTTTCTCAAGATCATATGACTAATGTTTTTATAATACAAAAACATACAATTGTGGACATTGTATGTTGGTGGAACCAGGGTTTTAATCCAGATCTTTAGCTAGGGTACCTGGAATTCTTCTTAAATTCCTTATATATGACCATGGGAAAGATCAGGTCTCCCTTCTAGTCCGTGATGCCAGCTCTTCTGACACTCCTTAAAAAAACAATGGCACCAGTTCAGGCAATGACTCTTTGAGGCTAATCTTATCTGTTTACTCCGTAATGAATTTTTACCTGCCGCCCCCCCCCCGCCATGGCCACAAACACTACAAATATATTACACCAAAACAAGATTTTTGTATCTGTTCTCGGGTGTCAATATCCCTTCTTGATCTCTTATTTTTGGAGGCGTTTTATTGGCATCTATTGGCACAATATTATTTGTTCTGGAGCTTTTGCCTGACTGATTCTAGGCTGGTGGCTGCTTTGACATGTGGGCTCACCTTTAATCTTCTCCATTCCTTCCCTCCATCTTTGTGATCATTCTTTCTGGATGGACAACACACTGGAGAGTTTGATGTTTCCTTCTGAGTGCTCCCACTGTATTTTTCCACGCTTCTATGGAAGGGTTTAGATATATGAACCTATTTTTAGGGTTGCCAGATTTAGTAAACAAACATACACATATGTCCCAAATATTACACTGGACATATTTAACAGTAAAATTGTTCACCTGAAATTTAAATTTAAATGGGCATCTTGTATTTTTTTCCAACAGTCTTGAAAGCTGGAATTGTTATAATATATATTCCTCCTTCTCCTCTTCTCTCACTTCCTCCTGGTGTTTTTTCACTCTCCCTTATGTGGAGGAAGAGGGTATCCCCAGGGCCTACCATAGTGCCTACATACAGTAAGTGCTCAAATGTTAAAAGGAAAGTTTTAGTTTCTAGGGGATGTCAAATTAGCTCAATTGTTTGCATGCTGTGACGTACTGGTGTTCCTTATCTAAAGAACTGGTGGCTGCTCTGGAGAACAGTATGGAGGTTCCTCAAAAAGTTAAAAATAGAACTACCTTACAACCCGGCAATTGAACTACTGGGTATTTACCCAAAGGATAGAAACATAGTGACTCGAAGAGACATGTGCTCCCCAATGTTTATAGCAGCAATGTCCAAAATAGCCAAACTATGGAGAGAGCCCAAATGTCCATCAACTGATGAATGGATAAAGAAGAAGTGGTGTGTGTAGACACACACACACACACACACACACACACACACACACACACACACACACCGGAATATTACTCAGCCATCACAAAGAATGAAATCTTGCCATTTGCAATGACATGGATGGAGCTAGAGTGTATTATGCTAAATGCAACAAGTCAGTTGGAGAAAGACAAATACCATATAATTTCACTCATATATGGAATTTAAGAAAGAAAACAGATGAACATACGGGAAAGGGAAAAGGGGAAACAAATCATAAAAGACTCTTAACAGTAGAGAACAAACAGGGTCGATGGAGGGAGGTGGGTGGGGCATGGGCTAGATGGGTGATGGGTGTTAAAGAGGGCACTTGTCATGAGCACTGGGTGTGGTATGTAAGTGATGAATCACTGAATTCTACTTCAGAAACCAAGATTGCCCTGTGTGTTAACTAAAATTTACACTAAAAAAATAATAAATAAATACAAATGCAAACCAAGATAATATGTAAACATACAAAATAAAGAACAGATGGCTGAAAAACATAATCTTCATTAATCCTTGTGAGTTACCCTTGAAAAAATGAAACGGTCATTACCTAGCAGATGAATTTAATCAATATCAGATAGATGATTCTTCCAGCTTGGGTTTGGGGAATGTGTATCCTGTTGAGTTGGTGAGTATTTATTTTCACCTCTGAAAAGTTTGGGCTCATAGAAGTAGGTCTATCCAGGACTCTCACCCAGGCTCCCCAATGAGGCAATCCACATGTAACAGTTTAACCCCAGTTCTCAACTCATACTGGTGTCTGTTTTGATCGAAATTCTCCTGTTAATGTCACCAATCTTCACTCTAAACCATCCCCTCATTCCATCCCTGCCCTTAGTGTCTCAAGATGGATACAGACTAACTGAAATGTGATAGGAAATTACCAAGAGAGTTTCTTCTTTGTTTTTGTCCATGATCTCCAGCTGTGGTGAACAATTTGTGTTAAATTAATGACAAGCATTTACATTGTTACATGTATCAAAATGCTTCTAAAAAATCCTTTCTTTTTGAAACATGATGGCTAGCGCTAGAATTATTTCCAAAGTGGAAAAAGAAAGCGTTTTTTAAAAATAGAGGGTGTTTTTTTTAACCTTCAGAGTATAACTACCCCCAAGAGAAACTTAAACTGATAATTATGGAATTAGTTTATGCTTTCATTGATGGAAAATATCCTAAATAGACATTATTTTAAATAGACATCCTGCTGAGGACCTAGAGAAAGCTCTTCTGTGGAGCTGCACTAGGTTTCCCTAAAAACAAAATTAGCTAATTTTGTGCAGCAGTTACAGTCTTATTACTCTTAACAAAATTCAAAACTCCATTTTAGGCCTATTCATGTAATAGTTGCTCTTCAGGGTAGAATAATAAAAGCCACCCACACAACTTGGAGGCTACAATTATAATGTGCAGTATCTCCAAGTTCTATAGAAGAATACACCTCATCCCACCAAATGGAGAAAATTTTACAGAAAGAACATTTCTTTCAAAGAAAATGATTTTGTTTCTAGTATATTTACAATTGCTTTCCAGTTGTCAATGTTCTGTGGTCGGCCTCAGAGGATGGTCAACAGGATGCCATCAAGCGAACTCCCACAGAGCAGTCTCCAGACACAGTTTCTACTAGCTTCTATTGCTCAACTCACTTGTAGATGAGGGATGAAATAAATACTGATTAGCTACCTACTTTGTATACTAGTCACTGAAGATAATACAAGGATGGATATTGTGAATATTGACCTCAAGCTGCTCACGTGTATATTGGAGACATTGCAACATATGTTATCATGTTAAAATATGTGGTACAGGCAGGATGCCCAGAAACTGGTCACAATTTTCAATGACCATATCCTAATGGACTGCATCTATGACAGGCATTACAAGTCATTGGTTACCAACAATTTTTAAGTGGCTGAAGGTTGTAAATCATTTACTTAAAACACAATTTTATTAACATGATGGCCTCTGTCACTTGCAATCATTTATTTATTTATTTATTTATTTTTAAGTGAGAAAGAAGACTGTGTCAGTCACTTCAGTAGTTTGCCCCGTGACTCCTCTGCATGTGTGCAGATAGGCTTTCTGGATTCCCTGTCTGGGTCCTGCACGGATGTCAAGAGGTTACTAGATATTAGGAAAGGAGAAGTGGGTGCAGAGGTTGGAAGCTGGGGTCTAGATGGACTCTAGTTCATATCATTGTGAAAATGTTTCTTTCTCTAGGGATTGTATTTCCCTCTTCTCATTTTTCTCTCTTGGGTATTCTCTTGTGTCCATGCTTTCCAGGTAAATGACCCTCAAACCTCCAATTACTTCCCAGTCACCTTTATTTATTTTTTTAAAAAAGATTTTATTTATTTGTCAGATTGAGAGAGAGAGAGAGAGAGAGCACAAGCAGGGGGAACAACAGAGGGAGAGGGAGAAGCAGGCTCCCTGCTGAGCAAGGAGCTGGACACGGACTCGATCCCAAGACCCCGGGATCATGACCTGAGCCAAAGGCAGACCCTTAACAGACTGAGTCACCCAGGCGTCCCTCCCAGTCACCTTTAGACTGCTCTCAATCATGATAGGAAGACAGCACAAAAAGTAAAAGATAGCATGTGAATAGAAGGTGCTAAAACCAAACCTGGGCAGCGTGTGCCTCTGCAGAGAATGTGGTTTGTGTATCCAGTAAACACTTCTACCCCAGGCATAGTTCGGTATGCATTTCTGTGTTTGTTGTGGCTGGTGTTGGGAGGAGGGAAGGTCTACATGAGACTGATCTGCTTCCTTCCTTTGTAGTTACAGAAATAGTTGGAAGTACGACTTCATGGGTTCCAGAAAGAACAAAAGTACCTTACCATTCCAGGGGCAATATTTTCACAGAGGACCATAAATGAGTCAGATCACAGTACTGTTTGGATAGTGTGAGGGAAGCTCTCCTTTTATTCATGAGAAACTGAAGCTCAGAGGGCTTACCACCTTGCCTGAAGCCACACATCTCATAGAATACGGCTGCTCAGGAGTTTTCTTTTCTTTTGTCCGTACTGGAACAAATGGTCATTCTCCTGTAACTGCTGGTTTTCTCCTTCTCTTGGCCGTCTCTGTCTTTTCCTGACTTTCGTGACCACAACTATACATCCCTTTGCTAATACTGGCAGACAGCCAGGCCTGGGTAACGTCAAACAACAACGTTCCTATGTACTCACAGGTCTTTACACTTATGGTATCAATGAGGCACCTTCCTAGACCTGTCCTGGATGTTAAGTAGAGTGTCTTTTTGAAACAAGAGACCTTTCCACCTTTTCCTTTTGCGATTCTATTATATCAAGACATAGCAATAGAGACAGTTCTCTTTCTCAAGGCTAACGTCCTGACCACTGACATTGGAACTTTCCAATGTCTTGCTTTGTCTTGCAGTGTACACTGGATAGAAGCAGAAGTGTGGCAGGTGCTTGTAGATGAGCCAGCACTTGAATACATTTGGCATCTTCCCCCTAACCTTGAATGGCAGGCTGCCTGGACCTCCCTGGCTGGTACCCCACTAGCCTTTATACAATTTCCATGACTCCTACTCGATCGGCTTACAAAAGTGCTCAAGAAAGCCTTGTTTTGGTTTTGGAGGGTTTTGTTTTTGCTTTTTTTTTCTTTTTTCTTTCTTCTCGTCTTTGGTGTGCCTGGGTATGTCTGATTATGCTGAAGCCATCTCTGGCCCCTTCAGCTTTACCTTGTGGAAATATGGTTAATATTTTATACAGATTCAAAGTCGTTACCCATATATCATCTCTGACTTCTAGCTCATTCCATCCATTCTACTGTAACACATTACATATGTGTACCTGGGGGGAATTTCAATTAATGTTTGGATCTGGATTCTCCAAGTGGATACAAAACACTTTTGCAATGCAAAAGGGAGAGTGTCTATTACTGGAAAGTAACCGGGTGGGAGTGGGGAGAAACCAAAGGGATGATGAATTAGTAGACAGCCTAGTTGGTGGAGTGCCTCTGCCTGACTTCCATCCATACTCTTGGAGTCTAAAATTTCTGTATTTAACTGCAGAAATCTTGGTGGGAGGGGCTGTAAGAACAGGCTACCTCCAACTGCCATACTAATACTCAGGCTGATAGGTTTTTATCCTAAGAGTCCGGCACTGTCTCTGTTCACACTGAATAGAGCCGTCCTGATGTAGCCATAACAAATGTCACAGACAGGTGAATATGTGCTCAGGTGGTCCTCAGCTAGAATACTAACTCCCCCAGCAATGAGTCAGAGTCCTATTGCCTCTGGACAAAGAAAGATCAAAATGGGATCATCGAGAAGCTCTGAGTAGCATCGCAACAGGATGACTCAATGAGAACACATTCGGTTTTGGAGCCGGCTTTTGGGAAAGTGAGTACAAAAGCTGAGTGGAAAGAGTGAAGGCACGGGTCCCAATATCTGTGAGCTAAGGCATTCATTTACTGCAGTCAAATGTTGATGGTGGCAGCATCCCTTCTCTTCTAATTGGCAGAGAAAAGCAGCAAAGAGTAACTAAATGTCACTGACCCAGCTTGGAACTTACTGAGCAGGAATTGCCCAAAAGAGTGGAGAAGAGAGAAGACAGTGTTTCACCCAATTCATTCTCTGCTGTGTTATTGTGAGTCTTAGGGCAGTATCAGTGTAGTGGGCATGGAAATGGAGATACAGTAAGAGTCCTTCAACTTAGGATCAAGCCAGCATTCATTAAGCACAAATGTAGAGGGGTGCCTGGGTGGCTCAGTCGGTTAAGCATCTGCCTTCAGCTCGGGTCATGATCCCAGGGTTCTGGGATCGAGATCCGTGTCGGGCTCCCTGCTCGGTGGGAAGCCTGCTTCTCCCTCTCCCGCTCCCGCTCCCTCTGCTTGTGTTCCCTCTCTCACTGTGTCTCTCTCTGTCAAATAAATAAATAAAATCTTAAAAAGAATTTTTTTTTTTTAAAGATATATATATCAGAGGTACCTGGGTGGCTCAGTCAGTTAAGTGTCTGCCTTCGGCTCAAATCATGACCCCAGCGTCCTGGGATCGAGCTCCGCGTCGGGCTCTCTGCTCTGCGGGGGAGGTCTGCTTCTCCCTCTTCCCCCCCACCCCTGCTCGTGCTCTCTCTCGCTATTTCTCTCCCTCTCAAATAAATAAATAAATAAAACCTTAAAAAAAGACAATTGTAGAATCATTCTTTTTTTCAGCAGCCTAAAAATAAAAAATCTGTGCTACTGTGAAAAAGTTGTTAAATAAATACACCTGTCCTGCTGGAGGACGAAGCAAATCTGGATGGATTGCCAGGCTTCTGACTAATTTATCACATAGAGGAGCTGACAAAGGAGGAATCATAACTGCCTGGGAAGACAAAGATATTGCGCTGTGTCCACAATGACAGTTCAACTAACTGAAGCATTCGTTTTGCAAGTAACAAGTTGAGTTGGTACTATCTTAATAGTGCAAATGTTTGCTTTAAAAATTGAAGTGTGCTTTGCCGAATCATTTTTAAGAAATGTAATAACTCTTCCATTCGTTGTAATTAAAACAGATCTCTCTTTTTTTAATACGGGAGCTATTAAAATGGGCAGATATTTTTGGAATATTTCTCCTGACCTTTCAGTAGGAAAATATTCCTGTTGAAGCAAACACAGAATTTTGCTCATTTCAAATATTAATAAAAATGGGATTGCCATTGGATGATGGCACAGGGGAGTTTAACGCTTCGTTTTAAATTCTTCTTTTATGTTTTAATTTCTACAATAAGAATGTGCCTCATTTGTTATTTAAATATATACATGTAGATATAGTTATGGATGTGGTGAAAGTGACACCAAGTCAATGAGTGTAGTGGTTAGCAGCATAGGATTTTAAATATGAGGGATCTTAGTTCATATTTCATCTGTACTAGTTATTCATTATATGGCCTTGGGCAGGTTACCTAACCTCATTCGTAAAATGAAGATAATAATACCTACCTTGAAGGATTGCTGGGAGAATATGATAATGTATGTAAAGTGCTTTGCATAGTGCCTGGCACACAAAGGTATCTGATTAATGATTAGCTACTGTTTGTATCACTTACATAGCGCTTTATAGTTTTCTTTTTTTAAATTTTATTTTATTATGTTATGTTAATCACCATACATTACATCATTAGTTTTTGATGTAGTGTTCCATGATTCATTGTTTGCATATAACACCCAGTGCTCCTTGCAGTACGTGCCCTCCTTAATACCCATCACCAGGCTAACCCATCCCCCACCCCCTCCCCTCTAGAACCCTCAGTTTGTTCCTCAGAGTCCACAGTCTCTCATGGTTCATCTCCCTCCTCTGATTCCCCCCCTCTTCATTTTTCCCTTCCTACTATCTTCTTCTTCTTCTTCTTTTTAACATATAATGTATTTTTTTTAAAAGATTTTATTTATTTATTTGAGAGAGAGAGAGAATGAGAGACAGAGAGCACGAGAG
>NW_027397095.1:16820255-16869045 GCF_003265705.2 Callorhinus ursinus | reverse complement strand
TGTTCCTGACCTTAAGGGGAAGTGCTTTATAGTTTTCTAAGTTCTTGCAAATGTTATTTGATTCAAATGTCCTAATAATGCTGGAAAAAATGTCAAAACCAAAGAGAGATTTTAAGAATGGTTGGCACTTTTTCCTAATGGAATGGTCACCGATGTCGAGAGCCCACCCACTCCCATTCCGGATGTCTGTCCTTTCTGTTTCCAGTTTGGTCCAATGAGATCTTGGCCTTTATGCTCAATGGTTATCAAGTTGCAACATTTAGTTTTGGAAATGATGACCACTGAGCTCACATGTCATTATTCAGAATATAGGGATATATCCTAGAAGTGTTTTTAATGTTTCTGAAAAAAGTAAAAATAAGTTAGAATCAAGAGGTTTTTATGAAGAGAAATGCTCAACTTCAGGCTCAATAGTAGATACTTAGGTTCATTGTGAGGAGGCAGATATAAGGATCATCTTAAATGACATCCACATCAAGCTATAGTAACTCAGATCTAATAAGGCAAAAAAAAAAAAAAAAAGCCGTTCTGCTAATATCAAACAAAACAAAATCTAGAAAAGGCAGCAGTTATCTTTCTATTCTTGTCTTTTATGGACTTAGGTTTTATTCATGTATACTTTTTCATTTTTACCTTTAGGAAGATTCCTTTCTAGCATATACTTCTTAGAGATTTCACTTGTGGAAAAAGACTTAGACTGATGGTTCTTTAAGCATCACCTGGAGAGCTTGTTAAAATACCGATTGCTGGGCCTAGGCCCCAGAATTTCTGATTCATTTGGGAACTACTAACAAGTTCCCAGATGATGCTGATGTTGTTGGCTTGGAAACCATACTTGGAGAACACCCACATTCAAGTAAGGAGGGGTGACAGAGATTTTGTATTTATAGCTGGTTAGAGGACAGAATCTAATTTTTTTTTATTTATTTGAGACAGAGAGAGAGAGAGAGAGAGGGAATGAGCGGTATGGGGGGGCAGGGCAGAGGGAGAGGGAGAAGCAAGCTCCCCGCCGAGCAGGGAGCCTGACGCAGGGCTTGATCCCAGGACTCTGGGATCATGACCTGAACTGAAGGCAGACGCTTAATGACTGAACCATCCAGGCGCCCCAAGAATCTAATTTTTATTCATTTATAGCATGGAGACTGTGCTTCCACCCGTCACATAAAGACTTGGCAAATGAGACTTTGAAGTATGGATCAGTGCAATGGGGCACCTGGCTGGCTCAGTCGGTAGAGCATTCGACTCTTTATCTCGGGGTTGTAAGTTGAGCCCCACATTGGGTGTGAGATATTACTTAAAAATAAAATCCTAAATGTATATGTATATATATCAGTTCAAAAATAAAAGTAATTTTAAAAAGTATATATCAGTTCGGTGAATATTTATTTGATATCCACTATGCGTCAAGCACTGTGCTAGATCCTGGAGATACAGGTATAAGCAAATTAGATGAAATCAGTGAACTTCATAGATTTTTCACTCTCGTAGGGGGTGGCAACAAGAAATATTTAAAAGTACCAGATAATGATAGCTTCTATGAAAAACAATAAAACCAAGTAAGGGGATAGAAAATGACAGAGGTGGGATACTGTTTTATGAACGATGGCTAAGGGAAGCCTCTTTGAGGAAGAGACACTGAGTGGAGACCTAAACGAAGTAAAAAGGCAAGTCAAGAGAATGTCTTGGGGTTAAGCTTTCCAGATAGAGGCACAGGCCCTGAAGTCTGCTCAAAGTATTTAAGAAACAGTGTGTAGATCACTGTGGCTGGTGAAGGCTGAACAGGGAATGAAGAAATTCACTGACAGAAGCCAGTTCACATAAAGCCTTGCAGGCCACTGTAAAGACTTCGGATTTTATTGTGAACAAGATGAGACTTGAACAATACAAAAAAAAAAATAGACAACGAATGGAAGATGGCTTGAATTTGTCATTTTAATTTCAATGGTTTGATATCGTATACAGCTAGTCATTCACGGCATTAAATTCTGAAAATTTCAACATCAAAAATTTCCCATTGGTAATTCTTTCCCCCAGGACAACTTTCGGCAATCTTATGTTTAGCTTTTAGTTAGCCCAATCATTTGACAAGAGTGAATGAAACAGATGCCATTCTCCTTAGATCAGTTGCCTTCATGTTTCTGGTATTTCTTTAATTTGCTTACTGTCTTTTCTGACACTTGTTTGTCTTTTCCCACTGTACAGCACACACTGAAAAGCTTACAGCCCTTAACTGGAATTTCTTCTCCTAGGCAATGCCAAATGCTATCTTGTCTTTCCTCCAAGGGATCTGAAAATGTACAATAAGAAAATGCAAATTAGCTCCTCAAATACAGGAAACAGAGATTTCTGATCAGCTTGGAGATGTCCTTATAAGATGAACCCTTCTGTGAGTGAAGAAATTATTTAAATAAGAACACTTCCACCTCAAAGCTTTCCTACTCTGATGTCAATTGGTCGTGTAATATTTTAGGAGGTTTTTTTTTTAATTTTTGAAAAAGATTTTATTTATTTATTTGAGAGAGAAAGAGAGCACACAAGCCGGGGGGAGGGGCAGAGGGAGAAGCAGGCTTCCCGCGGAGCAGGGAGCCCGATGCGGGGCTGGGGCAGGGGGCTCGATGAGGGGTTTGATCTCAGGACCCTGGATCATGACCTGAGCCAAAGGCAGATGCTTAACCAACTGAACCACCCAGGCGCCGCACATTTTAAAAGTTTAAAACAAAGCAGTGGAGTCACAAAAAGATGACTTCTCAATGGTTCCACTTATATAAGGTATGTGGAGTAGTCAAATTCATAGAAACAGAAAATAGAACGGTGGTAGCCAGGGACTGCAGGGAGGGAGGAATGGAGAATTGTTTCTTAATGAGCACAGAGTTTCAGTTTTGCAAGATGAAAACTTCTGAAGGCTGGTTGCATAACAACACGAATATACTTAACAACTACTGAATTGTACACTTACAAATGGTAGAGATGGTAAATTTTAGATTCTGTGCATTTTACGACATTTAAAAATAATACAATAAACGGGTTGAATCTAATAATGGCAATAGTGAAAATGGACTAGTAATACAACCCTGCTGCAGAATGATAAATCAAAATCAGAGTATGGATAAGATCGTATCCCCTATATGGACTTAGATTGATTCAATAGACAGTTCCTGTCTATTATGTATATGACAGAAGTCTAGGTGCCATAGATACGGACAGGAATAAGAAGACGATTTTTGCCCACCAATAACCTGGAGTCTAGTTGAGAGAGATGGACTCAGGAACGGCACCAACAAAAAAGAATATTATTGATGCTACACTAGAAGTATGACCAGAGAATTTGGGAATCTGATAACGTAGGGAAGGTGTAAAGGAAGATGACTCCCAAATTTGGCTTTGAAGGGTGAGTTTTCACGTTGGGCTGCAGAATAAAGAGCATTCCAGCCACAGCGAATAGACTGTGCCATGAGAGATGGTGTAATTTTCACATGAACTCCAATGCAGAAACAGCAATGATGAAAAGGAGAGATATTTTGAGAAAGATTTAGGAGGCAGAGATCACAGGTCCTGGTAACTGATTTGTTGAGACGAAGGCAGAAAAGAGCAATAAATTGAGGATGGCTTCCGGTTTTCTTGTTTTTTTTTTTTTCCCCTGGCTGCTGGGTATAAGTACCATATACACAGATATAGATCTGGAGATGGAGAGATAGGGATTCAGAATATAACTCTTAGGTCTGGGTCTGTGTTTAGGCAGTTTGGGTCCTCTATGTGCATTTATTTAAGGAAGGTCAGCATTTCCGTTTAAAATTATCATTCAATCTTCCTGACCTGAAATACCCAATGTAGTCACTAACCTATCACGTACCAAAAGGTTACTGCCAGAAGAACGCCAAAGTGAAACTATCCGTTACCTATATCAATGATACCCTAGGTTAAGTCACCAACATGCATGTTATCTCCCCGCTAGCTTGTCTTTCTGTACTTGGTGCCCGAGAAGCTAAAATTTCGTTTTTCAGATTGCCTTGCAGCTAGAGGGCTGGCATCTATACAACCTGGTTGTGTAGAAACTGCATTTGGGGAGACAGATGTGTCAAGCAGAGATCTGGAACATCTGCTTCTTTCTCAAACAGCGGTGGCAGAGTCTGTGGCTCAGGCTCAAGCAAAATAGGAGATCGCAGCAGGAGTCCTTTTCTGTAACCACTCTGAGGCATGGTTGGGCTTTTCTCATTGCTAAATCACTGCTCCTGGCTATTTGGCATCGAAGCTTGGTTCCTGGCACTCCCAGAGATTCTATGGGGGCACCCGAACTATTTTACTAAATCTCTTTCTCCTTAAAACTAGCTGGAGGGGATTCAGTTGTCTATACCAAAGAACTCTGGCCAATATACATGGGACTAGCACATTCGACTAAATAAACTAGTTGACATTCAAGCCCCTTAGAGTATTCATGTTAGGTAGGCTCTGGTGGTGGAAGCAATGGAGTATTGTAGCTCTGAGGTCAGACAGATCAGGTTTAAGTTCTGGTTCTACCATATGCTATCCTTGTTACTTACTCTGGTAAGTTACTTAACCTCCACATATTTCAGTTCTTCCAACTATAAATTGGAGAGGATCACAGTGTCTGACTCATAATGTTGTAAGGGTAATATGAGATAATTAATATGAAGAACTTATCCCAGTACCTGGAAAACTAGTACTCAAAAAGATGTTTATATTTGCTCATAGTAAGAATGCATGTGCAGGCTTTGTCTTGCTCACTGGGGCTCCTTGGCTTTTTACTGAGACTTGTTTTTGTGTTTGGCCTAAACAGGCCCATTTCTCTATACAATATGCAACAATTACAATCTATTTTACTTTATGAATTCCCTTAGTAAATGAATGAAAGCCAAACAGAAAGAGAAGAAGAAAAAGAAACAAGGAAGATAGTTTTCTGTATTAACTCAAGTCTAAACTTGGATCAACCTATGAACTTCCATGATGGCTCTTAGAAGATTTAACAGTCAATAGCTGTGACATTTTGGAAGCTAGGGCTATGCTTAAGTTCCTTTTAGGATCAGGACATCATTTCACTCCATTTCTGGTTTGAAAATTGCAATATCTTTGGAGTGGGTGGGGGCGGGCAAGAGGTGAGGTAACGCTCCTCACAAAGGCCATGAGTGTTCATCCATGTCCAAGGGTCCTAGTGGATATTTGCCCAACTGTATTTATGACTAAAATGTAATGAGACATACATCCAAATGAATGTTATCCCTTTGGAAAACTGTATACATAGTTCATTGGTCTGCCTTGATCCAAATCGTTTTTAGAATTTGTCCTTTGGGATTGTCTTAAGGGACAGTTTCTACTTTTCCTTTTTCCTTTTGCACATGCATGCACATATACTCATACATGGATGTTATTTTATGACCTTGAATAGTTTTAAACTCCACATGGTTGCACATGGCTAGGCTGTTACTTTACTAATATTCTTCATCAAATTTATTACTGTGTGACACAGTTTTGCCCCCTTAAGATCCCTCTCGGCTCCAAGGAGGAAACCAAGATATATAAACCAGTTACACATGAAAGATTAGTTCCTGCTAAGGCAATTTCTAAGTCTACTACTTACAATAACTTCCTTCCACCCTTATCTATGTGCTGACCTCACAGACAGTCCTTATATCACCTTGATTAGACTTGGGGTGGGTGGTGGTTATCATCATTAACATCATTATCAACATCATCATCATCATCTCAGCTTTAAAGATGAAAATTTTTTTTCTGGTGATCAAATCCCCTCACCCTGTATTATATGAAAATTTTCCTATTTAGGAAACTCAAAAGAATATGCTATAAGAACTATTCATCGAATGATACCATTAAGTTAGTGAAAAGCCAAACTACAGTGTGGGAGAAGATATTTGTAACATATCAATCTGACAAACAATGTATATCTGGAATATATAAAGTACTCCTACAAGTCAAAAGGAAAAAAAAAAAAAAGGAAGAGAAACCAAAAAAAGACTTGGGCAAAAGAGATGAACAGTCACTTGACAAAAGAAGGTATCCAGATAACTGATAAACAATATTCGAGGATGCTTACCATCGTTATTCAGTAGGAAAATGCAAAATAAAACCATAATGGAATATTAGTACACACTTGCTATCATAGTTAAAATTAAATGGATGAATGATACAAAGTCTTGGTGAGAACATGGAATTAGAACTCTCCTATTTTACTGATAGAAGTATAAACTACTACAATTACATTTGAAAAGCATTTGATAGTACTTAAAAAAATTTTGGGGGCACCTGGGTGGCTCAGTTTGTTAGGTGTCTGCCTTCAGCTCTGGTCATGATCCCGGGGTTCTGGGATGGAGCCCTGAGTTGGGCTCCCTGCTCATCACGGAGTCTTCTCCCTCTCCCTCTGCCCTTCCCCCTTAACCTCCCCCTGCTCGTGCTCTCTCTCTTTCAAAAAATAAAAATCTTAAAAAAGTTTTTTAATCATGGTAACAGACACACAACATAAAATTTACTATCTTAACCATTTTTAAGTGTACTCCTCCATGATATTAAGCACATTCATGTTGTTGTGCACCTGTCTCCACCATCCGTCCCCAGAACTCTTTTCATCTGGCAAAACTGAAACTCTGTACCATTAAACAACAACTCTCCATGACTCCCTCCTGCCAGCCCCTGGCAACTAACATTCTATGTTCTGTCTCTATGAAGTTGACTACTCTATCTAGTTACTTCATAAAAGTGGAATAATACAGTATTTGTCTTTTTGTGATTGGCTTATTTCATTTAGCGTAATATTCTTAAGGTTCATACATGTTGTTTCATGTCAGAATTTCTTTTTAAGGCTGGCTAATATGCCATTGCATGTATATGACATTTTGTTTATCCATTCATCTGTCGATGAACAATGAAGTTGCTTCTACCCGTTGGCTCTTGTAAATAATGTTGCTATGAACATGGGTATACAAATATCTGTTCAAGACCCTGCTTTAGTGCTTCTGGGTTGGTAGTATTTTTTTTTACAAGCTAAATACTTTTATATAAATTGACAACTCCTCTTTTGCATAAGGAATGCTATGCCCATAAGAAAATGTGTACAATGATATGCATACTGGTATTATTCATAATAGCTCCATATTAGAAACAGTCCAAACATCCTTCAGGAGTAGAATGCATACAAAAACTGTGGGATATTCATACAATGCAATATTATATAGCAATAAACACAAGAATGTGGTTTACTTTAAGAATCATGCTGAACATGCGTGCACTGTGGGTGGGGGAGGCAGAGTGCTAGGGCAAAAACTCTTACAATGGGAAAGAAATACTTGCAGGGAAAAACCTACAACAGTCTGAAATTCAAAATACTAAACTATCCTAGCAAAATCTAGCAGTTGGGTACTTAGAGGTAAAATGTAAAAGCATTCCGAGTCTCATTGAGATGGAGGGGAAAACAATAAGCCAAGAGAATCTGACTGAAGGAAAAATATTTGGAAACTCATTTTCCCATAACAGTAGAGAAAGTGACAGAAAAAGGAAGTTAGCTACCAGTAGCGGGTGGGGAATACAGTAGTTTCCAAATCAACAAGGGGGGGGGTGATGAATGAACTGCTCAAATCATAAAAAGATAAGGAAAGCGGTGGGGAAGGAGGAGCTGATTTGTAAAATAAAGATAAAACACAATGTGAGACAGAAATAAAATAAATCAATTGTTACAATAAAAAAACCCCACAATGCTGAGCAAAAGAAGCCAGAATACACAGGAACACATAATGTATGCCTCTATTTATATAAAGTTCAAAAATTGTCAAAACTAGTCTATGTTTATACTGCTTAGAAAAATGGTTTCTTTCTGGAAAGAGTAATGACTGGTAGTGAGCATAGAGGAGCTTTCTGAACTTTTTGAAATGTCCTACATCTTGTTCTGGGTCCTGATTCCAAGGATGTACACATACGTAAAATTAATTTATTTGCATACTTAAGATTTGTGCACTCGGTTGTGGTTGTTCATCAATTGCAAAGAGGAGTCCAAGTATCTTTTGTTGGATGGCAGCATTACTGTAAATACATGATGTGCTACTTTAAGGAGACAATAGTAATCTGATCATATTTGTTCTGCCATGTTTATTAGAGACAGGCATTGTACTTTATCGTCACCACTCTTAAGTCCTATCCACAGTATACAATACAAGAAATAAAATCACGTATACCTCTGGTGGCAATATCAGAATATGGTGAGCTAGGAACTTGGACTTTGGCATTTGCAAAATACTGGGCAGTGGCTGTTAACTAGTTTAATGCCCAGTGCTAAAGAACTCACTAAGCATTTTCAAGCATTTCCATCTCATTGACTGTCTTTATTTTCCCAGTAATTAAAAAAAGTAAAACATTGCCTTTTTACTCCCTTTAAGGTTGAAAGGTGACCATCTGAATTCTATTTAACGCTGCATTTGTGTTTGGTTATGGTTCAAAAATATTCCTTTAATCATGAAATGGAGAATTGTTTTTGGATGCCAGGTATCATATGCTATTCCAGACTCTTTCCAAATTGTGAACATTAATTTTTCTTGTATACTAACCTTTCCTCAGCTGTTTCAGTGATTTGGCTTTCTTCCCATAATTCACTAAGTAAAGGGTTAACATTAGTCATTGTGAGGAACATTCAAGTTTCAAATCCCAATTTTCTGCCAATAAATGTGGAGAAAATTAGTAGATATGATGTTGCAACACATGCTAAAAGAGCAAATATTAAAAATGTAACATGCTACTTCACATCTATAAGACTTTAGGTTAGGATTATTTATTAATATTTAGAAAAAACATTTTTCTTACATGTTGTGCTCTCCAGGGAAAGGGAGAAAAGGCACCCAATAAAGACCAACTCTCTTCTATGCCAGGTTATAGATATTTTTGCAAAACAAAACAAAGATGGGCACCCAGCTATCACCTTTATTATAGGGAAGGTCCGATGTGAGCATTTGTCTTTAGGGCTGTTATCCAAGTGGATACGTTCACTAATCTCCAGAATTAAGCAAATATATTCGTTCAGTCTTCGACAGAACTGGATGGGGTGCCTGGCTGGCTCAGTCGGTGGAGCATGCGACTCTTGATCTTGGGGTTGTGAGTTCAAGTTCCACGCGCGGTGTAGAGAACTTACGCTATCTGTAGGAAGGCTTACCCCCAAGAGGAGAAATGAATCAGCCAATCATGCCCAGTTATTCTTCCCAAATTTACCAGTCAAGTATATCCTTCCATCTCTCCACTGACAGCATAAGTAAAGGGTTCCGAAAAAGGTCCCTAGTAGACTAAGATCACCTTGCTAAAAGGGACCATCAGAACTGGTAAAGTGTTCCTAATATAACTTTTTCCAATAAATATCTTATCTCTTCTTCCTAATTACTAAAAAAAGAAGGAAAGAAAAAAACATGTAAATAAAAGTGCAAGTCATAATAAAAGTCTAAATGGATTAATATTCTTTTATTACCAGCCATGGCACTATCCTCAAATTAAAAAAAATATACGTTTCTAAAACCGTAAACTAAATCAAGGTGAGCAGCAATAAAAGTCCATGTAGAAAATTTCAGATTGTGATCATATTTATTTCAACCTGCTTCAGAATTAGAAATGTAAAATACTAAGATTGTATTAAAAACTGACACCCAAATATCTTCAAACGATTTTACTATTCAATGCAAAGAAAAATGCTTAGAAAATCTTAAGAAAAATATTAAATCTCCATTTTTTTAAAGCATTAGTCAATTTCTCCCAAACCTAATTTTGTGTTCAGACCTCTGTTCTTTCCCAGAATATCACTTGATCATGAGGCGATCCTTCGTTTTTTTTTTTCAAATTGATAATTTATTCTTAAATGTAAATTACCCCAAATTTTTAAAAATTTTAATTCCAGTTAGTTAACATACAGTGTTACATTAGTTTCAGGTGTACAATATAGTGATTCAACAGTTCCATACATCACCAGGTGCTCATCAGGACAAGTGCCCTCCTTAATCCCCATCAGCTATTTCCCCATCCCCCCACACCTCCCCTCCTGTAACCATCAGTCTGTTCTCTAGAGTTAAGAGTCTGTTTCTTGGTTGGTCTCCCTCTCTCTCTTTTTCCTTTGTTTGTTTTGTTTCTTAAATGCAAGGAGATCCTTCTTATAATAAAACTCTCCAGGCCATTTTGCTAGACTGCTCCTCGAGTATGTTTCTGTGCTATTTTCTGGTAACATGCTGACAAAGCAACAGAAGTAGTTTGTATTTATATACTTCCCAAATCTGGGTCTTGTCTATGGTCTGTTTGCTCTTCTAAGAGATAGAAGTCCTCATTTGATGATTTTCGAGACTGCAAAGTCATATGCATTAGAGTTCTGCCCTGTGAAATGTGAACCCATTTTCCAAAAGATAGTTCATTTCCTAACAAAAGAACAAAATCGGCTACTCCCAAAATAAAATTCATTCTGGTATAAAAGTAAATGGAAAATAAAGCTTTAAATGACATTCCCGCTATTAAAAAAAAAAAATGAAAGAACAGTAATATTTCAAGAGTGTGTCCTATGAGCCAGACACTGTGTTCCAGGGCCTTTCATGTGTTATTTTACTTAATCCTTACAAAAATCCTATGAGGAAAGTGGCATGTTTCCCATTTGGCAGATAAAGAAACTAAGGAATCAGATGCCCCGAAGGTGGCTCTAAGTGGTTGAACTAGAATTTGATCCCACATGTGTCTGACTTCAAAGCCCATGCTCTTTCTTTATCAGGTTCGAAAAATGGAATGTAAGGGGGGAGCATTTTTTACATAGTTTAGATGAAATCAGACGTTCCTGGCTTTTTTGGCTCTAAGTTATAGAGCTGTCATGCTCTATACCATTTTTTGGCAATTTGGGTGAAAATACACATACTACCTCCTAGGCCCCACTGGCGGTATTTTATGCACCAGACTAGACCATATCCGACTAAATAGCAATGCGACATTCACAAAAG
Organism: Callorhinus ursinus; assembly: GCF_003265705.2. Lineage (NCBI taxonomy): Eukaryota > Metazoa > Chordata > Mammalia > Carnivora > Otariidae > Callorhinus > Callorhinus ursinus. The sequence goes on along the minus strand of NW_027397095.1, from coordinate 16,858,078 downwards.
TTGACTCGAAGACTCCAAAGAAATTGTTGGCAATGACAAAGTTCTGCAATGATTTTGCCAAAGACAGGAGGTGCTGAATACCATGTTATACTTGGGCTTCCCAGCCAGATGTTGCAAATTCCCCATTTCTAGCCCAGGGCTTCCCAAAATACCCCAACATATTTCCCAGAAGCACGATAAATGCCTTTTTTGGATCCTAGGGCTTTGGAGAGATCTTTCAGGATTCCTAGACGCTTCTTTGTTGCTTTTCCTAATTGCCTCAAAGTATGCTAAAATTTGTGCCATTATGGGAAGTCATAACTCATTTGAACCAGCAAAAGAAACCCCACACAGGAAAGTCTAGCTGCTTTTGTGCTATCTTTATGGTGGTATCTTTATTTTAAAGAAAAGAAAAAAGAAATAATCAAATCTGTCATGACACCAGCATAATCTTAAGCCACTGTAACTATGCCAGCCAGACAGCCCATTCTTGAAGCAAAGTGAGCTGTTGAATTGCCTAAATATCTGGCAAAAATCAAATATGCCATTAGATCGGCAAAAGCAAAGGCCCAAAAAATCCATTTTTCACCAATTTCCAAAATTTCTATCGGGGCGCCTGGGTGGCTCAGTTGGTTAAGCGTCCCATTCTTGGTTTTGGCTCTGGTCGTGATCTCAGGGTCATGAGATCAAGCCCCACGTTGGGTGTAGAGTCTACTTGAGATTCTCTCCCCCTCCTTCCCCCTTTGCTCCTCCCCCGCTCTCTCTCTCTCTCTCTCTCAAATAAATAAATAATAAAATCTTAAAAAAAGTTTATATTAAATGTGTCCCCAAAGTGCATTTAATTAAAAAAAAAAAAAAGACAGAGAAAACCTAGCTGTGGAATGACTGAGCCAAATGGCTCCATGTTTCAGTGAAAATGATCACATGTATTAGGATTCTCAGTTGAAGGTGCCTGATTCTGTATTGATTTGAACAGAAGAGAAATGCACAGAATGGACAGGACGACTGGGCAACTAAGCTAATAAATTGCAAACCGAAGATCGTACTAGAATATCAGTACAAGAAAAGTACAGTGAAAGTTAAGAGGAAGTTGTGATTCATTCTGGGCAGGCTGAGTGTTCCATCTTATGGAGGAAGTGTTATTTGAACCTAGTGCTCTTTCTGCTTTGGAATCATTTGGATATGGGGCTTATCTTCTCTGCTAGACTGACATTCCCTTAGAGGAAACAAAAAAGGGATTTCCTATTTTGTCAGCACCTAGTGCAATTAATTCTATACATTTAAGATGATTTAATATGTATTCATTAAATACCTACTCTATGTACTACATACTGGAGATAATAAAGTGAGCAAAAAAAAGAAAAAAAAAAAGGCTTGACTTCTTTCCTCACTGAGATCCCAGTCTGGTGGGTGAAACAGATAGTCAAATGATCACATTAATGAATGCATTTTTCAAACTGTCAAAAGTGCCGGGAGGGAGAAGGAAAGAGTGCTATGCAAGCATACAACAGGGGGACCAAGTCTTGTCTCTGAGGCGTACAAGGCTTCCTTGCCGAAGTGACAGTTGGGCAGAAGTCTGAGAGACGAGGAAGGATTTGGCCTCATGATAAGGGGAAAAGAGCATCTGGAACAGAGAGAACAGCACATGCATATGGTGGGGACGACACGAACAGTTATTCTGCACTCAGCTTCACCTGCCTCCAGCCGACGTCAGGTGAAGAGGTATCTCTTCTGTCAAAAATAAAACTTTCTTCCTGCATTCTTCTTTTTTAAAGATTTTATTTATTTATTTAACAGAGAGAAAGAGAGAGAGCGTGTACACGCGTGCACACGCGAGCAGAGGGAGGGGCAGGGGGAGAGGGAGAAGCAGACTCCCTGCTGAGCAGGGAGCCCGATGCGGGACTCGATCCCAGGACCCTGGGATCATGACTGGAGCCAAAGCAGACACTTAACTGACTGAGCCGCCCAGGCGCCCCCTTTCTTCCTGCATTCTTATTTATACCCTTGCCTCCAGTAAACCTCGATCTATTAAGTGTCTTTTATTTCCCCTATATTCTCAATGGCCCTCTCCCTTTGATACTTGCCTTGGAGATATTATGCTTAAGTCTCTGTGACCTCCAAAAACCAAAACAATAAACCAACACTTCTCCGAATCCTACATCCCTCTACATGACTTCCTATCTTTAGCTATTTTTACTGGCAAAATTTGTAGAGTAACAGTATACTACACCTGCAACCCCCACTTCCTCAGTTCCCACTCACTTTCTAACCCTCTTCAATATGGAACCCAGCACAACCTATTTTGCTAACAAGATCTTGTCACCGTCTCCAATGACCCCTTGCTGCAAAATTCAGGGGATATTTTTCAAGTCTCCTTTTATTTGACTCTTTAAAAAAGTTATGTATGTATGTATGTATGTATGTATTCATTCATTCACTCAAGTATAATCAACATACAGTATTATATTAGCTTCAGGTGTACAATGTAATGATTTCATCTTCTTCGACTCTTGACCACTCTCCCTTTTTGGGATGTCATGATACTGCTCTTTACTTTGTGTTCTACCTTTTTCTCAGTCTCCTTTAGAATCTCTTTTATTTCTGTCTATCTCTGGAATTTTGGAACTTCATCTTCGGCCCAGGCTCTTCTTATCCTATACACTGTAGCTGGGTGAGCTCTCCTACCCCACCCCTTGGCCCCTGGGCAGATCCTTTCTCTTTTGAGAAGCCTTGATTGGAACTTAATACGTTGTGACTCTTTTCTCTGACTCCCTTTAGTTATTGTTAAGGCTTACTTTTCCAAGCTTTGTTGCATTCCATGCATACATACCCCCATAAAAGGGAGTCTTATTTTATTATATTTATATGTTTCTTAGGCTCTATCTCCAACTAGATTGGCAGTTCCTTGAAAATGGGACAATCTCTTCATACCGAGCTTCTAGCTCAGTGCCTGGCAGAGAGTAGATGATCAATAAACATTTATAGATGAGCGGATGGATGGCTTTTGGTAAGCTTTTTCATCTTTACAGCCCTAGAGAGAATGTCAGGGGAAAGCTGTGGCTACCTGAAGGTTGCACACGTAGTAAATGGCAGAATGGAGTGTCTGCTGTTTCCATGAACCACAGTAAGGGTGTATATTTGAGTAGTGTTTATGATGAGGAAAATCCGTGTCCTAAGATAGCCCACTGAGTCTGCAAAGGAGTCCCAGCCCCTGCCTAGGGGCTCTTCCGGGCTCTTCTCCCTGCCCTGCTTCGTGCAGGTGCCAGAAATGCCAAGTATGCGGAAGCAGAAGTGTATAAATTGCCCCCTTTGTGCTCGGGGCTCAGACCTTTGGAGACCACTGTCCTCTGAGCCCGCCGGTGTTAAATAAACCTCCTGTCCTCCAAGATCTCCGGGTGCCGCTTGGTTCTTCCATCAGGCGATCCAGGCCAGGTTCTGTAACATTTACACTCTGCAAACTGCCTTCATGTGTATTATCTCATATTTATAAAATTTATAAAAATTTATAAAAAAAAATTTATAAAAATCCCGCGGATTGAGTGGGGTAGGTAATTTTTTGCCTTTCACGTATGTACAAGGAAGTTGAGATTTGGAAAGCCTGTGATTAATGTTTACACCGTTAGTAAGTGGCAGAGCTAAATCTTGAACTAAGCTCTTTAGAGTGCAAGCCCAGTGTGCTGTACGCAGCTAGAGAACCACTCAGCCCTGGAGCAGCAAGAAGTATGGTAAAGAACGAGGTTTCCCTCCGGGAAGCCTTCCTTGGATTTGTCAGCCCATGCTGAGCTCAGGCTTCCCCTAGGCTACTGGGACACTTCCAGCTGACATCGAGTTTTTCAGTCCCTTGTTACGGGTTACTGGTTGTATCTCAGGTATGCCTTCCCAGCTAGAGTGTGAGCTCCTTGAGGGCAAGGAGTCTATCTTAGGGTCCCCTACCCTCCACCCACACCCTCATCAGCCCCTTAACTTCTGCCAGCACTGATGAGGGCTGGGCCCCCAGGAGGCACTCTGGAAATACTGGTGCTTTGGTCTGCCTTACCTCCTTTACTCTTGAGGTCAACAGTAGATGAGTAAAAGGAGATTCCCAAGGGAAGAATATGAAAGTCTTTGCACCCTAGCTCTGCTGTGTAAGCCATATTGGTGCGGAACCGAACACAATGGCTTGCATTATGTCAAAAGTGAGAGCCCATGGCACATTAATCCTGTCTTGTTTTTGAGTTCTGTGACCTGGGGTGTGTGTACTTCAGGGAAGAAATACACTATTAATCATGTTTGATAAACCAAAATGGTTGACGCTCCGGCCACCTACTTGTTCTGGTTACTTAAGGGAAGTTAGATAAAACAGATGTGATTTGCATTCACACCTACAGGGCTTTGATAATTTACTGGTGTGCTTCCTGAGACTGCTTCTCTACCCCCTTTCTGCCCTTCCGATAAGATAAGAAGTCTTTGCACCTGGGCAGTGCTTTATGCTGCTCTACTTGTCCGCCGCAATCCAGATCACAAACCATTCTCCACACTGCAACCAGAGTGGTTGATCTAAAACACAAATTTGGTTATGTCCCCCCTGCATTTAAAACACTTCGGTGTCTTCAGGGTCAATGCTAACCCTCTTGGCATGCTTAAAAAGAAAAAAAACAAAAACAAAAACAAAAACAAAAAACTCTTCGTGATTTGCCTCCCGCCTAGCTCCTCGGCTTCACCCCCTACCATTCCCTACCCCCATCTTCCACTCTACACTCCAACCCTCCTGAAATACTTGCAGATCTACAAGTTTGCTGTTTTTGGCTTTGTTCTGTACGTCCCGGTCTCTTCTGCCTACCTGCTTCTGACCTCTAGTTGAACTTTTCTCCATCCTGTAAGACTTAACTCAAATCTCACCTTCTCAGTGAATGCTTCCCTAACTCATCCATTATTACTTGTTCTCTCTTTTGCATATACCTGCATTATGGTACTTCCTCGTTGCGTCATAAATACCTGTTTAGACATTTATCTTGGCAACCCGTATGTGAGTTTCTTGGATGTTGGAACTGTGACTGACCCTCTGCCCCCCACACCTTGTTCCCTCAGCACTACACACATAGTAGGAATTCAGGAATGTTATCTAAGTGAATAATTATTATATTTCCTAACTTAAAGGGCTCTTTCTGACCTCGGAGTTGCAATAAAATAACCAGTTGTTCAACTGTCAGGCTTCTGGGCTGGGTTGGGTGTGGCCCTTTCTTGAGAAAGGATGAATTTAAATGTCCTGTCAAGTTCCTTCTTAATTCAAGATTCTATAAATAAACAGCAGATTGGACTACCCTCAGCAACACTGAAGCAAAAAAAAAACACAAAAAACTCCTTTTCTTTGCTTTATACCTTCCAATGTTTCCTAAATTTGTCATCCCCCCTAGGTCTTCTCCTATACTAATCACTTATAACAGGTGATAACCTGGGTGATCCTTGACCACTATCTCTCTTCTAGCTCAACCGGGACCACTTTATTTCATCGTATATGTAAATACACGTACACATATACACATAGTATCTTATTTAATACAAACATCCTATGAGTTAGTTACTATTATGATCCATACTTTGTAGGTGAAGAAACCCAGAGGTTAAATAACTTGTTCAAGGCCATACAGCTCCGAAGTGCTGGAGACTGGACTTAACCTTGGATCTGATCATAGCTAGCCTGTGGTTTAACCATTACACCACATTCCCTCGCCTATTTTACAAGCATGGATTGAACTAGGTCATCCTTGAGAATCCCATCCAAAGATTTTTGCCCCCTTCCCTCCACTTAAGAGCTCCACTGGGGCCAAGCAGGAGGATGATGTTCTGTAGTTCTGGGAACTGAAAAAAAAAAAAAAAAAAACCCCAAAAAGATTTGAGGTTCCAAATATCCCCTTGTGCATTTCTTTTTCTATAATTACTTCTCATTGAGATATACCATAAGGACTCCTAAAATGGCACATTCAGTAGTGCTTTTCAGGCCTTGTGGTTGCTACCCCTCATTTATCTTCCTCATAAGCAACGTGACCCTTTAAGCTAAATTCTACCTACAACCGAGTATGAGATAGACAAATATACAACTCTTGGGAAGCGTTTGTTCCAAAAGCATGAAAAAGTCTTTAAGATGTGGAATATTTCACTAAGGAAAGGAAAACCTTACATCTAGCAAAAGAGAACCATGTCCCGAAGGAAGGGAGTGGAAAAAGGAGTAAAGCCTTTCTTTTTTTTTTCTTTTTTTTTTTTTTTACTGTGTCACCCCTCAAAACACTTGGAACCAATCGTCACTGCAGGTGTCTTGTAGAACAACAACAACAAAAGAACACTGGACTTGATTCCCACATCTATACCTTACCAACAATGCAACCTGAGCAGGCAACTGCCCCACTCTGAGCTTCCATTTCCTCATTGTTAAACTGGAGATAAAAACGGGAAATACCTCTCAGTGTTGTTCCTGGAATTAAATGAATTAAACCATGTTTTAACAGTGCTTTATGTACTTCTACTCCATTGAGATATTATGACCACTCACCTTGGTTCAGGGCAAAGCCATCGATCTAGTTACCTTTCTTTGTATTTGTTTAGAGTGAAAGGGCAGGGAGGGAGGGGCAGAGGAGAGGAAGAGAGAGAATCTTAAGCAGGCTCCATGACGCGGGGCTCGAGCTCATGACCCTGAGCTCAAGACCTGAGCTGAAATCAAGAGTCAGATGCTTAACTGACTGAGCCACCCAGGCTCCCCTAGTTACCTTTCCTTTAATACTGGCCATTCTCCCTTTGACCACAACCAGACTCCGCTGCAAGGGGCCCCTCCCCCCAGCAAGCTCAGGCTCACTAAAAAGGCAGAGCTATGACTGTTCTAAGAAAACAGTCCCTTTGGCCAATGTAAGCAGCTAACACTCGTGGTGAACTGTGGCAGTTGACTTAATTATGAAAGAATGTCTGGGTGCCAAGATGCCTACATCTAAGCATTCCTGCTGCCTAATTTTAGACAAGTAGAATGATACTAGACAGAAAGAACAGTCGGACCCAGCTACTCTAATGGGAGAGGGAAGAAAAATGGTCCGTTTTGGGACGAGTGAATCGTACCAGTTCAAGGGTCTGGAAACTTGAAATTAAAGTTCTTTGTTTGAACATGGGAGTGACTGAGGAGCCAGCGAAAAGTATAGTTTTGACAATGGTACGTTTCACACAGGAGGAATAGGCCGCCGTATTTCCTGTGGTCATGATGTCCCAAGTTGACTAGCATGTTGCTGACTTCAGATTCCACATTGGAATGGGTCATAACAGAATGGAAATTGAGGCGATGTAGGAACAAATTAGAAAGCCAAATATCTGTTTAGAGATCAGCTGAAGCTCAAGAACTAGGGTCGAGTATTGTGGCAAAAACAAAACAAACTGAGTGATGTCTTTGTGGTCCCATCATTGGTCTGAGTCTCCACTTTGATTGATTTCTCCCTCTTTATTACTTTCCTAAAATAGGGCCCTTCGTAGAATTTATAGCAGAAATAATGAACTCTGTATTTCAATGTATATGGCAATTCTTAGTGGTGAACAAAATGAAAATTTAAAAATTGGGACATGTCAGAGGAAAGTCAGTAAAAAGGCTATTTCTCTGTGGAAGAGTTTTCTTGGATCAAAGTGATCACATAAGGCTTAACATCAAATGGTATGCTTGTTTACTAACATATTCTGAGCTTTTTTTTTTTCCCCCTGAAGATGTAAGAAATGAAAAAAACCAGGCCAAGCTAGCATATGGCGGTAGTTTGTTCAGATGTACAACTGGGTTGGAGCCATCAGTAAACCAGTTATAAATTCTGAACCCCCTGTATTTTCTTGTTTCGAAGTACGTTCTCCTCCATTTAAAGGCGAAAACCAAATCAGAATTGCTCTGAAAGATACCACACCGAGGGTTTTGAGTAGAGAAAACATCACTGGCAACAGTTTGGACTTTGGATTCTACCAAGTCTGTCTGAATTTAAACTCATGAACTCTCATATTTAAGTCCAACATAAATCGTTTAGTTTTCAAGTTCCCTTAAGCTAGGAAAATTAAGACTTCCTGTTCTTCAGGGAGAAAGAGGGCCTAAAAACTTAAGAGGTTAGAAAATGTCTTGAAGCTCTTCATAATTGAGCACAAATGAATCCAAACCATATGGATTGCATTTCCTTTTTTTACTTTGAACACTGAGGGGAAAAACATGTTTGGCAAAATGTTTCCTCTTTTTTTTTTTTTTTCAAACCCAAATATGTTACTTTCACCCCTGAGCCTTCTTCCCAAGCTGCACCATATGCCTGGAATGTTCCCAGGGCTCTTCAGTCTGTAAGTCTGCTGCTCCTGAGAGGCCTACCTTTCTCAAGAAGTCATCCCTGGGTGACTAGAAGGAATATTCCAAATGCCTCCTGAACCTTACGGGGTAACATACAACTTTTGAGACTCCTTGTCCCTCAATCCTCTGCTTATGTGTGCTGCTGCTTGTGTTTGCTAAAAGCTTATTTTGTTCATATGCAATAGCTCAAGTCATTTAGTCTATATTTAAAAACCATTTATTTAGCATCCAATGGGTCCAAAGTTTTATGGATAAATGCCTATATCAGCACAATCTTACATTGTGCTCAATGATGCAACCCATAGAGAAGACTAAACATAGCCCTGGCTAATAATCCTCAAGTAAGACATAACCTAGAAGAGGAATTGGGATGGTCCTGCCTAAGGGGGACGCCCCTCGATGATGGGATTTGAAAGGCTCTAATAAGTCTTCTCCAAAAGTATCAGATTCATTTGTTTGAATTAATAAGACTATTTAAGAAGACAAGTGGCTCTTAAAATATGTAAGTAGAATTTTATTTATCATTTTTAAATTTTTTTAAAGGATTTATGTATTTTAGAGAGGGAGAGCAAGTGTGCTTTGGGGGAGGGGCCGAAGGAGATGGAGAGAGAGTCTCAAGCAGACTCTGCGCTGATCGGGGGAGCCCATGTGGCCCGATCCCATGACCCTGAGATCACGACCTGAGCTGAAACCAAGAGTCCATGCCTAACTGACTGCACCATCCAGAGCCCCATTTAAAAATTGTTTTCAAGTAGGCTCCACGCCCAACGTGGGGCTTGAACTCTTGACCAGAGATCAAGAGTCGCACGCTCCGCCGACTGAGCCAGTCCAGTCGGGTGTCCCCTAGAAGTAAAATTTTCAGTTCTCCAATTTACTGTCTCACTGAATTTTACACACTAAGAGGGATGTGTGTTTCAATAGGAGTGGTAAAAAAATGGGAACAATTTGAAAGGGTGCACACCATAGACTTATTTTATGATATAACAGAGCTACTTGTAATTTGGATGAGTTGAAGTTAGGAGACAGAGGAGGATCTAAGGAGAGAGCACATGCCTGTGTGTGCGGGGTGGGGGAGGGAGAGGGAGGGAGAGAAATCCCACAGACATAACTCAGGTTGGAAAGAAAACTGCCTACGTTACGTATAATATTTGTTTTTTATATTTTATTTCCCTTGTTTCTTTTCCTTAATGAAACTGGAAGCATTTGGGAGGTTAGGGACTTTTGTACCCTCCCCTCGACACCTAACCAAGCCTTAGCCCAGAGGGGACGTTGAATTATTGGTTGATTGATTATAGGGGCTATTCAAAGCTTTGCTGAACATGGAGGATGCCCTCAGGACCGTGTCAGGCATTGCAGAAGCTATGCAACCTAGGAGAGAATACAATGATTATGACAGTTCTCTTTGGAAGAGCAAACCCGGTATGTGGAAATAAACAAAGCCCCGTGAGGATAACCCCATGGATTACAGGATTTCCATGTAGACCCTGGGACCCCAATACCAAGAGAACATGGGATGAAGTCTGGAGGAAGTTTTCAGCAAATGAAATGGTGTAGTATTTTGTATGGTGGAATTCAAATTTAGCAAACTTGTTACCTGAAGTGATACAGGCTGAAAATACTTTTGTGTAGCTTTCCTTATCTGCTCCGTTTCATGTTTCTAAGGGAGGTTTTCCTCTATTGTCCTTCCCATAACTTCGCTAGGACTCTTTTTATGGAAAGGGAGAAATAGACTGATAAACAGTTTCAGTAAGTAGATTTAAAGGGTTGATTTCATACTGACAAAATAAGAGGAAGTTCATCATTTAGGAGATAGCCCTAACCTCTTAAAGCTAAAAACCACTGGGAGCACATTTCCACCGAAACCGTAGTTAGAGATCACTTTCAGTCTTAGTGGCTTATTTTTTAAAAATTCCTATAGGGATTCAGGAGAGTGAGCCTCTAGGGAGGAGGTGGGTCTTTACCAAGCCGCGCAATGAAAAAAGTGAGAGTTTGTGGGGAACACCTTTAAATTACGGATCCAGAAAGAGGAAGCGAAACCACAGTGAATGGAGATTAGAAGGAGCCGCCCAGGGCTCAGCTGACATAGGAGGAGGGTAAGGTTTCTCTTATTTTGACTGATATAAGCGTACACCAGACATTCGGCTGAGCACTTTGTATGTGTGACCTTGTTTAATTAATACACATTTATGCAATAAGTACTCTTATTTCATCCGTTTTACGGATGAGAAAATAGAATTTCACAGATCAAATGGTTTTCCCAAAGTTACCTAGCTAATAATACCTAGCTAATAAGAAGAAATAAGATGTAAAAGCAAAAGCAGACCTGCCTAGCCCCACTTAACCACTTTGGTGTACTGCCTCAAATTGATTTACTTTATCTGGGTCCCAGGGTATTCATACTTGGGAAGGGTAAATGGCCACATCTGGTTATATCTCAGTTCATGGACTGAAGTTATTATAATGAGGCGGGCGGGGGGAGAACAGGAAGTACTGAGATTATTGAGACAGACTCCAGGTCCTGCCTTTAAAACTTGCCTATCTAGGGACACCTGGGTGGCTCAGTATCTGACTTTTGATTTTGGCTCAGGTCATGATTTCAAGGTTGTGAGATAGAGCCCCATGTTGGCTTCTGCGCTGGGTGTGGAGCCTATTTAAGATTCTCTCTCTCCCTCTTCCTTTGCCCCCCCCCAAAAAAAACTTGCCTGTCTAGATGTTTGTTCAGGTACAACAACCATGCTTTAAGAGGAAGATAGGAAGAAGATGGGTCATGTGGAGCATGTTGTTGAAGTGGGCCAGAATGACAAAGGGACCCACTAGCCTATCTTCTGAGGGCCAGATGAGAAATGTGGGATGATTAGCTTCAGAGGATAAGCTTATTCACATGATAGCTGTTTTCAAATATTTGATAGACTGTCATGTGGAAATAGCATTGGACTTATTCTATATAGCTGTAGAGAAGAAATGTGGGAACAATGGGAAAACATGAGAGGGAGATAATTCTGGATCAACGGAAAACAACTTCATAAACATAATACAGTTTCATAACATTATCTTGTGCCTCAGACCCTTTTGAAAATCTGGCAAAGCCTATGAACTCTTCTCAGAATAATGCTTTTAAGTGTGGAAAATAAAATGCATAAGATTACACAGGAAATGGATGAATTATATTGAAATGTAATTATATCGATTGTAATTCTTGGTAGCCTGGGTGGCTCAGTCGGTGAAGCGTCTGCCTTTGGCTCAGGTCATGATCCCAGCGTTCTGGGATCGAGTCCTACATCAGTGGGGAGTCTGCTTTTCCCTCTCTCTGCCCCTCTCCCCTGCTTATGCGCAGTCTCCCTCTCTAATAAATAAAATAAAATCTTTTTAAAAAAAGGAATGTAATTCTTAGAATCTTAAAAAATTGAAGATATCTGCAATGATTTTAAAGTGGTTTGGAATTACCTGAGTTTTTTGGTTATCGATAATCATACTACTAAGATTTGTGGCCTACATTCATAATAGAAGAAAGGGTCAATTTCAAGTAGCGATTAGGGAAAATAAAGACACATATTTTTTTCCCCATCAATGTTCATGGTATCTCTAAGGGATCTGTGGATTCCATGTTATGATCTCCTGAATTAGAGGTGTCCAATAGTGGGATGAAAAGTCATGCAAAATTGTGGTTTTTCTGTCACAGGAATAGTTTTTACATTGTCACGGGATGTTTAAGTAGGATTCCTGCTTTGGTTACATACTGGATGACATAAACTCTTCTAGGGTCCTAATTCTAATATCCTATGCTCAAAACTCTTCATTGACGTTTATTATCTACAACACAGATTTTCAACTTTTTAAGCAGCCAAAGACTTTCTTCAAAATAAAATCTTACATGATCTCTCAATATATCAAACCGAAAAAGTGGGATCAGTTTTCCATGGAAATGGACGGCCTAAATCTCTGCCTGCTTAGCTTCCTTACTTGTCACCTTCCCTTTCCCTGACCTGCACCAATTGAATTTTCAAACGTGAGACCCCTTCTGAAGAGCCCTAGGGCTCTGTCTAACACAGCCATAGATCAAATATCAGCTCCTTAGATACACGTTCAAGGCCATGTAAAATCTTACCTCTCAGCTGCTGCTCAATAGAGCACTCATTGTCTACAGACAACCTACAACATTCCGGACACCACACCTTTGTTGTTCACACTGCTCCCCAGTCTGGAATGCCCAACATGCTCTCCTCCTATTTGCTCTTTCCCTAAACTATACCTTCTTTCAAGTTCAAATTAGGCTCCACTTCCTCCAGGAAGTATTCCCTGATCAGTCACCCTTAGTGTTGATTGTTCCTGCACTCTGAATCAATAATATTGCTCTGGACTTGACACTATGTAAGTGATGTTGCTTCGCTTTTGTTGTTGGGTCCATTCTGTCTCCTCATGGGGGGGGGCTAAAGTATCCTGTACCCCGAAGGTGCTGAATCGGTTCTTGTCTATGGAATTCTTCTGTCATGTTTGTGCCGTTTCCCTAAAGAAATTGTAAACTCTCCGTGGACAAGGGCTTCCTTAGACATTTCATTTGCCATAATCTCTCCAGCACTTAGCATGATCCAGAATCCACAAGAGACCTGAACTGGGCATAGTAAGATTTGGGCAGGAAAACTGTTAGATGAGAGCAATTTAGAAAGGATGGAAAATACAGTTTGATGTAAGAGAGTTGTATCTATTGCTGGGGGAAGAAGACAGATGCCAAGAATACGGTGTGAAGGGATATCCATGAGAGCAAAGGAGCAGGTCAAGACATGAGTAGATGAGGCAAAGAGTAAGACGTCAGTGAACACGAGTGAGTCACAGTGAGAGAGATCAACAGGGATTAACATGGAAACTTGCTTTGAGATAAAAGGTAGGGAAAGAACTTTTCTTTTGCTGACCATTCATCAAAGCTCAGAGCTATGCAGGCCAGGCTCAGAGAAACTCTACTTTTAGGCCTAGATTCTGAATTAAGACTCAGGGTCTTTGACTCGGTCCTCAAAGAAATATTCGAGATTTCCACATTCTTACTTGGAAAAACATGGTCACATGAGGTGTCTCTAAGCCACTAATAACCTAATGTCTGTTTTGTACCACATGTTCAGAAATCCAATTTAATAATACGGAGATTTAGTAGTAAGTACCATTGGCTGAAGGCTTGCTTACGTGCAAGGCATCATGTTATGTGATTTTTTTTAAGAAAAAGTTTTTTTTATTTATTTGAGAGAGAGAGAACATGAGCCAGGCGGGGAGGGGGGAGGGACAGATGGAGAGGGAGAAGAAGACTCCCTGCTGAGTGGAGAGCCCACACGAGGCGCTCAATCCCAGGACTCTGGGATCATGACCTGAGCTGAAGGCAGACGCTTAACCGACTGAGCCACCCAGGCGCCCCATGATAAGTGATTTAGATGAGGGAGGGGAGTCTGGAAATTCAGGAAGTGTATAGGGTAGGATAAAATAGGATTATAGGACAAAATGCTCCCAAGAAGTCAAGAAGGGTAAGAACTCATAATAAATAACAATAGGCCATCTTGCCAAAGTGCTTACCCTGTGAGAGGCACTGTTTCATGCATTGGACATTACTTCATTTAATCATCATAACAGCACTTTGAACTAAGTATCATTTCCCTCTAGAGAGGACAAAACTGAGATTCAGAGACATTAATTGACTGATTCAGGTTGCATAGCTGGTATGAATGGCAGAGTGGCAGAGTCAGAATTTGAACCTGGGCTCCAGCTCAGGCTCTTTCCCACGGCTGAACCCCATTGCTATACTGTCAAACATCATCCCTAGTTGCTTCACCAGGAAGAACATGCCAAGAACGCATCCCGTGAAATTGCCAATTGTATATAGAATCGTATATAGAGGCCGGGGAGTTTGAGTGTCACAGAAAGTCAGAAAATCCCTAAAACCTCACGGGAACCAGACATTTCAGCCTCTTTTCCTATCATATTTCAATACCCCTCCCAATATCCCTGGAGACACTGTAAAGGAATCGCTAATACATGGCCAATAGGATTTTAATATCTTTCTTTTCATCTCATGTAGCTGTTGAGAATAAGGAACTCACTAGAGAGTGCAGCAGAGATCTGGGAAGGAAGAGAAAGTGTCATTTACAAGATAGGATACATTTGAAGCTGAAAGAATCGGAGGGTGACCAGCTCTTTATTTGTTGGGGCTGGGAGATGTTCCAGTGAAAAGGTTTGTGAATTACACAGGGTCACAAAGCAGGAGTCAAGAGGGGAGGAAATTCTGCAATTTTTGTTTCTGAACGTTATGTTCAAATAGCAGCCCTCTCTCTCCTCATTAGGTCAGAGATATTAGTGGGGTTCACCTCGAGCTCTGAGTCGGTAAATTCAGCCTCATTTACCTCTCTCCTTGAGGTATGAACTCCTCCACAGCCATGAACTAAGGGATTCTTGGCACTTCAGGAACCTCTTTAAAGGGTTCATACAAATTCGGCTGGTCTCAAGGCCTGTTATGGAGCACAGATTTGGTGAGGTGGCTCCAGACTCCATATCCTCCTGATTGTCTCCTACCTGTCCCTGCCCTCAGATTATCTTCTTCATGGATTATGCACAGGCGTAACCCCTTCTAGGTCTGTGATCTTGCCTGGAAATGCTTGAATTTCCCTCTGCAAATCTTTATTACCCTACCCTGCTCTTTTCTTGTTTTTCTCCTGCTTCTTTAGTATCCTTTGCTCCTTCTCTGACACAGATTTCACCCCATTTCTCAAGTACCTGGATGGTATACTACTTCCTCTTTGGCACCAAGGTAAAAGCTGACGTTTGTTTACAAATAAAGCTATCACCGGGCGCCTGGGTGGCTCCGTTGGCTAAGCGACTGCCTTCGGCTCAGGTCATGATCCTGGAGTCCCGGGCTCCAGTCCCGCATCGGGCTCGAGTCCCGCATCGGGCTCGAGTCCCGCACCGGGCTCCAGTCCCGCATCGGGCTTCCCGCTCAGCGAGAAGTCTGCTTTTCCCTCTGACCCTCCCCCCATGCTCTCTCTCTCTCATTCTCTCTCTAATAAATAAATAAAATCTTAAAACAAACAAACAAATAAAGCTATCACTTTTCAGCTTCAAAATGTGCTCAAGCTGCTCCAGGGAAGAGAGAGGAGAGTACATACTTCTCAAATTTAGAATGCTTTTTCTTTCTTAAGTCAACTTTATTGAGGTAAAATTGACATCAAATAAAATGCACCCATTTTAAGCGTACAGTTCAATGCTTTTGGCAAATATGTACACTTGAGTAACATTACTCTTATTGAGATATGAAATGGAACAGCATCCCAGAAAGTTCCCTCCTCTCCTTTTGAAGTCAAAAGCTTCATTGAAACCCCTACCTCCTGGCAGCCACTAATCTGTCTTTATCATTATAAAATAGTTAACCCTTTTCTAGAACCTCATACATAGGAAATCATACAATATTGTTTTATTTAATCTGGAGTCTGGAAATTCCTCCGTGCTATGGCATATATCAGTAACTTGTTTTTAATTTCTGTTCACTTTTATTTATTGTTCATTTTGTATTGCTTTCTAATTTATATTTCCTTATAGAATATATCCCAATATATTTATTCTCTGTTGATCAACATTTGGGTGTCTCCAGGTTTTAGATATTATAAATAAAACTGTTATGAACAAATGAAAATCTTCTTGTGGTCACACACAAAACACCTAGATATGGAATTGCTGGGATTACAGGGCCGATGTATATTTAATTCAATAAGATACTGCAAAAACTTTTTTCGAAGAGGTTGTGTCATTTTACATGTCTACCTACAATGTATGAGTACAATTCCACAGTCTCACCAACATTTAATATTAATTTGATTAATTTATTTTTTGTTAGAGAACGTGTGTGTGAGCGGGTGCAGGGGAGGGCAGAGGGAGAGGGAGAGAGAGAGTCTTAAGCAGGCTCCATGCCCAGTGTGAAGCCTGATGTGGGGTTTGATCTCACCACCCAGTGATCATGATGTGCCAGAATCAAGAGTTGGATGCTCAATCGACTGAGCCACCCAGGTGCCCCCTTAATATTAATTTTAATTTTAGCTATTCTAGTGGGCTAGAATGTTTGTTATTTAGTGGCCATTCTGGTGGGTTATTCTGATGGGGGCTTTAATTTACATTTTCTTGAAGACTAAAGATGTGGAGCATCTTTTCATGAGTTCATTGGTCTTCCATATATTTTCTTTTGCAAAGCGTTCAAAGTCTTTTGCATGCCCTCCTTTTATTAGGTTGTTGTCTTCTTAATCTCGAGTTAGAAGAGTCCTTTGTATATTCTGCATGACTGAATACATATAGTGAATATTTTTTCTAATCTAGGACTTGAAGTTTTATTTTCTTTGTTGCTGTATTTTTAAAAGCAGAAGTTCTTCATTTCCATGAAGTCCAACTTAACATTGTTTCTATTATGATGAGTGTATTTTTGTCTTAAGAGATCAAGGTCACAAAGATTTTCTTTTATATATTCTTCTAGAAATTTTATAACTTTAGCTTTTATGTTCAGGCATCTGATCCATTTCAAGTTAATTTGTGTATATGGTGTGAGGTAAAGATTTATTTTTTTCCCCATTTGGATATCTAGGTGATCCAGTTCCATTTGTTGAAAAGACTATCATGTCCACATTGAACTACTTTGAAACCTTTGTGAAGACTCAATTGAGCATGCACGAATAAATCTATTTTTGGACTCTATTCCATTGATATTGCTTGGATATCTTTTCACCAGTACCACGCCATCCTGATTACTGTAGCTTTTATAGTAACACTTGATATGAAGTTGTATAAGCCTTTCAACTTTGCTTTACCTTTTGAAGATTGCTTTGGCTATTTTAGATTCTTTGTATTTTCATATTGTTAACATAAGCTTGTCCATAACACAAAGAATTTTGCTGAGCTTTTGACTAAAATTGCATTGAATCTATAGGTCAATTTGGGGAGAATTGACACCTTTACAAATCTAAGTCTTCTAATCATGAGCATGGCATATCTCTTCATTTATTTAAATTTTCTTTACTTTCAAAAGTGTTTTATAATTTTCAGCGTAGATCGAGTACATATTTTGGAAAATTGATCGTGATGTGTTTTATGCAGATTAAGTGGAGTTACGTAAAAATTTATTTTTATAATTGTTTATTCTTAGTATATAGAAATACATTTAGTTTTACTATAAATTGACCTTATATCATGTTGCCATTCTCTTGTGTGCAATATATCATTATTCTCCAGCTGCTTTTAAGAATTTCTATCTTTGATTTTTAGCTATTTGACTATGATGTGCTTGAGTGTGGTTTTCATTATAATTAGCCTGCTGGGTTTTGCTGAGCTCCTGGAAGTGTTGTTTTTCACCAAATTTAATAAAGTATGAACATTAATTCTTCAAAAAAATCTTTCTGCCTCATTCTCTCTCTCCTTGTCTCTGGAGATCAAATTACATGTGTGTTTGAGAGAATTGTATTATCTCACAAGTTACTGAGGCATTTAAATGTTGAAATTTTCAATATTTTTCTCTCTGTGTTTCAGATTGGAAAATTTCTATGAATTTGTCTTCAGACTCCCCGGATCCCTTTTGCTACTGACACCAGTTTTTTTTTTTTAAAGCTCTTCTAATGAAGTGTTTCATTTCAGATCCTTTACTTAAAATTTCTAGAACCTTAATTTGGTTCTTCTACATTGTCTTCATTTCTCTGATAAGACTTATTCTGTTCCCTTATTCAACTTGTTCTCTTATTCAAAGCATATCTTCCTTTTCTCTTTAAATATATTGTTAATAGCAGCTTTAACATTCTTATCTGTTAATTCCAAAATCTGGACTAATTTGGGATCTCTTCATATTGATTGCTTTTTTTCTCAACTTAGAGTCATATTTCCTTCTTTGCCTGTTGAAAAAATATCTGGATGTCCTACTAAACATTTTGGATGATACATTGTAAGGAATCTATTATGTATGTTGCTTTTTTTTTTTTTTTTTTTTTTACTTTACTGGCGGTTTTCCTTGCTTTTGTGGAAGTTTGGTTATAGGCTTTTTTAGGGTAGGTCTAGAGTAGCTCTTATCCTATAGCATGGTCCTTTTGCTAATACACGGCTTTTCTGTTGTGTTAGCTGAATGTTGGGGATTTTATTGAGGACTCTCCACTCTGGTTGTGGGAGAATTCCAATGTTTCTGGGCATTGTGCAGCCTCTAGGATCTCTGTTCCCCTTTTGACCCTGTAACAGCCTCTTACTGCTAGGTCTTGCACAGTTTTGCCCGGCGCAGGTATAGCCCAACGCTTAGTCAATGACCTCTGAGAGACCCCAACAGTGTCACCCTGTGAGCCTTACCGTACAGCTCCCTCCTCTCTGGTATCCTTCCCTAAGCCCCAATATTTATTCCCTCAGCTCAGCAGGACAGTTATTGTCTGCTTGATGTTTATATCTCCGTGTCTTGTTCTGGAAATTGTCCCAAGGCAGAGAACTGACATGAATTTGGGACTCACCTTGTATGTTTTCCTTTCCTCAGTGATTAAAGTCTTGCACTGCCAGTGTCCAAAACCTTAAAACAGTTGCTTTATATTATACCCAGTTTTATAGCTTTTTAAATTATTTTTTTAAAAACTTTTAAAAGATTTATTCATTTATTTTGGGGGAGAGAGAGAGCAAGACAGCACACAAGTGGGAGGGGCAGAGGGAAAAGGAGAGAGAATCTCAAGCAGACTCCCACACTGAGCATGGAGCCTGATGTGGGTCTCGATCTCAAGACCCTGGGATCATAACCAGAGCCGACACCAGAGTCAGATGCTTAACTGACTGCGCCACCCAGGAGCCCCTATAGTTTTTTTTTTTTTTTTTTAAATAGCAGGAAGGCATGTTTGGTACTAGTCATTCCATCATAAACAGAAGCAAAAGTCTCCCTGCTTTCTTAACCTTCAGCAAATTTGATTTCCAAGTGTTATTATTATTATTGTTGATTCTTTTTAAAAAATTAGGAGATGCTCAATGAGTGAGCCAAGATCCAAAGCCAGGTAATTTAGCTCTAAATCCCATATGCTTTCCATTACACTGTGTTGCCTCTGCATTTAAGGAGCTTTCTAGATGTAGTGATTGGATAGAGGCTGAAGAGGTACCATTACAACCAAATTTCTTCCCCCATTGGCTAGCACAGAGATCTGAAGACTTCACTATCTTAATGTCCTTTTAAAAATTTAGACACCCATAAATGTAGTTACAATGATTGAATAGCAATCGGCCATTTTATAAAACACTACAAGGGACCTCAGCAATTATCCAAAACAACTCTTTCATTTTAAGGAGAGTCAGGCAGAAAATAAAGTAAATTATCTGCTTAAGGTCAAACAGTAAACAGAAGAACCAAGACTTGAACCAAGTTCCTCCCTGTCTATTCTTATCCGGAGACTCAGTAGCCCCTATGACTGCTGAGAGAAAGATCTTGGAGAATGGAGTTTGGAACAGTTGCCTAAGAAAAGGCACAGCATTTCCCAGTTGTTGTTTCCTATCTTTGAAAAGGCAATGATGATCAGTAAGGTGTAGTTATCCCCTTGGCTGATCATCCTCTAAGAAGTTTCTGTTTTTATTTCAGAGAAGAATAGCTGGGCCTCACCACGAAACTTTGTTGCAGCTACAAGGATATGAGATGTGAGCCATACATCCTTCTAGGAAGTAATTACTTCTCAACACAGTGGTGATATAGGAGTGTGATCAGGTGTTGAAATTTACATGCACTCAAGGGATTTTTGGGTGGAACAAAGCCACCCTGTTTCCTACATTTCAGTCATGATAACCACATCTGGTCTTGTTTCAAAGCCTTTCTGAGAATCTGGTAAAAGTACTCTTTGAATCAGCCATAAGAAAGATGAGGTTGACTTCACTGGATATTTCTTCCACTTAGGCTTCAGCCATTCGGATATCAGAGTCAGGCAGGTAAATACATCATGGCCCCTGTTGGTTCTAATTTCAGTCATTTCCCATTGTTTTATAAGCCCGTGTCCTAAACCCTGCTGTAATCTCTTCATCGCCTAGAATTTTCTCACTTTTTCCTATCTACTAATCAGGCAAAGGAAAGCTACATTTTCATCTACCTGGGTTCAACACTGGGAACCTGCCAAAATTACCTCAGTCCTTCTCACTTTTGGGTGTGGTTGACTGTCACAAAGTGGACATCCAGACAAATCCCCTGCCTCAAACAACAAACCAGAAGACGGGGCGCTGAATCTCCTTCCCCTTTAGAGTTTCCCCTGCCGGCAGTTAAGAAGACCGAAGACATGGGATTTTTATCAACCAGGCAAGCTCTACCTAGTATGTCTCACTTTCCAAGACCACATTCATACAAATAATGGAATGAGAGGCTTATTTCTCTCTCACATGTTTGCTATGCCTTGGCTAGCGTATGAAACCCTGTAACATCAGTACGGAAGTATTGTCTCCAACCTTTTAGTCAGAAATGAGTATGAGGAGGCTCACTTAAGTCACTGTACTCCTCAAACTTCAAATAGACAAGAAGAATAAATGTGAAGTTGCTAGAGTCCTATAGATTGAATCATGAACTCTGATAACAAAAACAATAATAACAATGATAGCTTACATTGATTATGTACCATACATAGTTCTAGGTACTTTACATGTGTTCATTATTTTAATCCTTGCATCAACCCTACGAGGTAGGTACTTTTCTTCCATTTACAGATGAAGAAATTCAGAGTGGTTAAGTAATTGGCACAAGGTCACAGGACCGGTTTAGTGGCTCAACCCAGATTTGCACCTAGGCAGCCTGCCTTGAGAACTGGACTCCTAACTATTAGGCAGGAGTAACAAGCATTATCTTTGGATATCTGCCTATATTCAAACTATGGCTTGCCTTCTAAGTCACTATGCTTGCAAGGATTTTTTTAATAACACGAACAATTTTAAAAGGTATTAAGGAATTGTCACGTTCTTTATTTTAAACTAGGGATGGTTTCTTGCTTTTAGTTTAATTGCTTAACTAGCAAGCCGATGTGGAAAGATTGGGTGGCTGGTGGCCTGGGTTCTGGCCCGGGGTTCTGCTCTGAGCTACCCTTGTACCTCATCATTCTGGAAAGTCAGTTTCCTCACTTGGAACTTCAACAAATCTTTTTTTTTTTTTAAGATTTTATTTATCTGACAGAGAGAGACACAGCGAGAGAGGGAACACAAGCAGGGGGAGTGGGAGAGGGAGAAGCAGGCTTCCCGCGGAGCAGGGAGCCCGATGCGGGGCTCGATCCCAGGACCCTGGGATCATGACCTGAGCCGAAGGCAGACGCTTAACGACTGAGTCACCCGGGCGCCCCAACTTCAACATATCTTGAGCACTTCCTCTGTACCAGGCACTGCATTTGGTGCTAGAGAAACAGTGATTAACAAGTGGATACCTAATTATGACAACTGAGAATGTTGAGCGAGGAAATCTTCAAAGTCCCTTTGGGAAAAAAGTGTAATGAAAGCCAGCAGTATTCTAGATGCCTTCCCCAACAGAAGGGTGCTGGTGAAACAGTCACTTGACTCACTAGAAAAAATGTATAAGGCCTGGACTGAAAACTGACTCAGAGCTGAACTGCTTTGTGACCACACATCTTCGTACGTCATCGCCCAGTTGCTAATGCAAATTATCTCCTGGGCAAGACTGCTGGAATGTATCCTCCCTACTCAGTGCGGGCCCTGGAACCAAAAAGCCATCATGATTTTTATGCTCTCCTCCTTTCTACTCTCTGGCTTGGCAAACAGTTCCCTTTACTCACAAGGATTTATAGCTTTAAAATATAGGGACAATCAGACATGGAAAGAAGTGTTTAGGAGCCAAAAAATTGAGGTATGTGGGCAAACAGAAGTCATGTTGCTGAAAACCTGCATCTATTGATTTTCAACAGAAGATCCAAAGGTAGGACACTTAACTGATTCCATCTTCATTCCAGCCAAACCACCCAGGAGAGATCGGGCATAGGTAACCCAGACCCCTTTCTTCCTCTTTTCCTTGGGAGTGACCCTGTCCATGGGGGTCCCATATTTTCCTCTGCTCCTCGAAGCCATAAATTTTAGGGTAGGCCCCTCTTATGGGGACACTGTATCTGTGTCCTATAGTTAGATCTATCTGACTGGATATAGAGTCCGTGTTTGGAAGTGGTCAGAGATGGGTCAAGGGTCAGACCATGGATAACAATCTTCTTCCATAGGTTACGTACTTGAGAGCAAGAGCCATTGACTCAAAGCTCTCACGTTTTATTTGGTGTTGTCACCAATCTGCACAAAAGAAGAATCAGAATGCCATTTTGCTATTTCACATCTATATGCTCATTCATATAACCATACCTCATCCCATCATATCCCCTCATTTTAACCGATGGGGAAACTGGCACCTGGTAATGCAAAGTGATGTGCCCGAATCACACTGCCTGTTAGAAGCAGAGTGGATACTGCTGTTTCTCCAAAGAGAGGAGTCTAATTCTGGGAGAAGTATCAATCCCACGTTTAGGTTTAATAAAACTAATTTCTATGAATATTTATTCAGACTTTGCTTTTTTTTTGGTGTGCCGAGAATGCATCTACTGTAGGAGTCACACATGATAGCATCACACTTTTGTGGGGAGAAATAACAGAGGGTTGATGGCTTCTAAAATTGGGTGTGGTCACTGAAAGAGAGCAACTACTTCAGAGAAAAAAGATGCTCTAAATATTCTGTGCAGGGACGCCTGGGTGGCTCAGTTGTTAAGCGTCTGCCTTCAGCTCAGGTCATGATCCCAGCGTCCTGGGATGCAGCCCCCAGCTCTCTGCTCAGTGGGGAGCCTGCTTCTCCCTCTCCCTCTGCCTGCCGCTCCCCCTGCTTGTGCACACACATACTCTCTCTCTCTCTGACAAATAAATAAATAAAATCTTAAAAAAATAAAAAAAAATTTCTATGCAGAATGAGATCTAAGGTTCTCCCCCTCCTAGCCTCTGATTCCTGCTAATTTGCCGAGTGTCCCAGCTGCAAGCCTGTGCCATGTTCGCTCACACTGTAACCACCAGAAGGTTCTTTTAAGGCGTTGACTTCTCTCCATAGCGCTGAGTCATGAACAGTATCACATGCCGGCCAGTTGGAGCGAATAAAACAAAAGTATTTTGCTACAGGTAAAGTAAGGGCCCTTGAGGTGTCAGCTATATGAAGGTGGATGAGATACATTAGGGAGTGTAACCAACCCTGAGGCATCCTTGAAGAAAAATACTTCAGGTAATGTGAATGACCCAATTCCCAGCTGCTTGCCGCCAATGTCTTTCTCTGCTTCGCTGACTGAGGCGTTCCATCTTCACCCTTGTTCTGCCTTTTTATTTACCCTCCATTTGCAACTTGGCCTAGAACTCTAGTCCTCTCTTAGCCATGCTAGACAGAGTAAGTTAGAATGGCTGAACGCCCTCAGGCTCCTGAGTAGCAATATTCTCCGGATCCATAGGACTCTTCCAGCTGCTTGGCCAACAAGTGTTAAGCCATTCTATATGCTATTTTTGTCCCATTCTCTGTTCCATTTCTTTTATCACTGGGTTCCAGTGATCTCTTTATAAACTTTGTTGAGCGGTCCCACCTAAATCTAAGCACCCAACTCTCTTCCTGCCACACTACTTTACACATTCACAAATGCAACCAGTGGATTCCTCCGAGGCTTTCCCCCAGAAGATCCAGCAAGGACATAGATAAGGAGTTTCTTTTTCATACTTTAAGGAAACCAGTATCGAGGAGGTGCGGACTGCAGCTTGCTAGTAATACAGATTGAACTGTGCTGGTTTTTGTTTGCCCAGGTTTCTCTGGGAACTTTTTGATGAGCTGGCACCCTCCTGAACTTGGCCTTAAGATTTGAATTAACCTTATTCACAGACCCTGAAGACAAGACAGAGCAATATAAAATATCAGCCGAAGGCAATTTCCTCCAATGGCTCTGTTTGGTTCCATTCAATTTACTTACTCTGGAGTCAGGCAGCACTAACTGGCGAGCACTAGTGTGCGTAGGACATGATCATAGCTTCTTCCTCTTCTTATCCTAATAGGGTAAACGGCCGTTTACTAGCTTTGCTTTTGGCTTTAGTGGAAGCAGATCTTGATTGGGAGCAATCGAGAAGGCAGACAACTGAGAGAGCACCTGTGTGCTTAGCACAACAGCCCTAAAATTCAGATGGTAGATGCAGATCTGAACATCACTAGATAGCTAGATTAAAAAATTTTAAAAGGTTAGCCAAGTCTCCGAATAGTCCATGTGTCTCTCTTTGCAATACTCAGACTGGAACAGTATTTTACATCAAACCTGGTTGCTCCTCAATAAAGCCCAAAGAGGTTACCTGGGTCAATCGTCATATCGAATATCACAGAACCAGGAGAATCGCTCATGTAGATATTTTGTGTTATGGATATAGAACACGCAAAGTCCTTTTTGTAACAGGAAACTGGATGACCACTAGCCTTATTCATTTATTTAAGAGCTGGCATTTATTTTCTGCTCTGTTTGGCAGAAATTTGTGCGATTTTAAAAAGCATAAAAATTGAAAGCTATGGTATTCTAAAACTCAATAAATAACCATCCTTAATATTCTGGCATACTTCTTTCTTTGTCTATGTATCTTATTATGTCTAAATGAGAACATACTGGGAGTATAATTTTATATAGAGCTTTTATTAGAATTGTAACATAGTAATAATTTCCCTGATATATATTCCTTTTACTATCTTAATGCTCTCACAACAGCTCATTTCTCTGTTCTCCCAACATTTTGCTTTTATAATATACTAATCATTTTGTGATTAGTATTATTGTGCAGACAAGTTTTCCTGTATTTTGGATTTTTTTTTTCTCCTAGGATAGGTTCCTAAAAATAACACCACTGAGGAAAGACTTCGACTCGATGACATGACTGGTGCATGGATTTTTTTTAGTCTGTTCTTATGGGATTCGAACACACTCAATTAAATTATCTGGTCTCCAACCAGATGTTGGGCACTGCTCTGTCAGATCCTTAGTAAGCTTTTGTATTTCTCTTAAACTCGCCCTGAAACACCAGTTTTTGAATCTTAGTGACAAGGTCATTAATTTAGTAATCAAGGGTATAAGAAGTACATGTCATTGATAGCAGCTTTTATTGAGTACGTACTAGGCATCAAGCATTGTGCTGAAATTCTTATATGAATGATTCAATTTAGTATTTTTCAAGATTTCATGATCATCAGAAGCACTTGGACTTATAGCACAAATAAGAGAGTCTCAGATCTAGGGAGTCTTTAATGTCTCTGGGCTGAGTTACCTCTATGAGAGGGACAAAAAGTACAGGCCTGGCCCAACTTACAGGGTTGCTGGGTAGTCCTAAGGAAATAAAGTCGATTAAACGTTATGAAAGTTATAAAACTCTATGTAAAACAAGTTTTCAGTATTTTTTATTGATTTATTGTATTTATTGGTAAAAATATTTGCCTACACCTTTCTCAGCATTGAAAACTTTGGTAGCCTAAATACACCGATGTAATTAAAGCTGGCCCCGAGAAGGTTGGAATTTCATATTTCTTTATTTTTGAAACATTGTTAAATCCTGTAAGGAAGATTAAAAAAACGAGGTTAATGCTTATGTGAAGAGTTTGGGATATTACTCTATTGTACTGGAAATTCTATATAGGAGTTGGTTGAGAGTGTTTAAAGTTTATTGTGGCGTTTGGGATATCCCCTTTATTTACCATTCAAATAACCGTAAGTAAGAAAGGAAACAGCTTTTGTTACACCTGGGGGAAAATATTTGAACACACCTTATTACAGGCATACCACCAATGAAGTCAACTATTAATAATTCTATTGAAATAGGTTCAATGGCAGTTAACTATTGAAATTTCCTGAGGAACCGGAGTACAATAAAAGGAAAGTGAAGGTCAGGTAGACATTTGGGAAGAAGAGACTGAAAGCAGTCTGTTTCACTGGCCCCTCTAATGTCTTTGAAAGCTAGGCCATAAGTTGCAGCTTTAAAAGCTGGCCTGATTAATCTTGGGTTGTCATAATCTCCTCTTTCCTTTAGCCAGCCACAGGCTTCCTAATTCCTGTAATACTCTGTCGCCTTTTCTCTTCTAATTTTTTTTTTTGTCATTAACCCTTTGTGCCACTAAAGCATCTCTCTGGATAATAACTGTGTTTGGATATCAGCCTAGGTGTAATTTCTGCTCAAGCATCCCCTAACGCTGGGTCCACGGAGGAAGTTCCTCTCCTCCCTTGTCTGGCTCATTTTATGCTAACCTAACACAAGGGGCTTGTCGATGAGATTTCTGGGTTGTAAAAACCCCCTTTTTCAGTTTTCAGCGTGGGATTTTTGAATGTAATACACCACTAAGTCTAGTGGGAAGATTAAAAAAAAAAAAAAAAACCCAGAGAAAGTTTGGCAAGGATTTTGATTTTGAAGAAGAAATGTGAAAGGGTATAAGGTATGAACCTCACTGTTGTCTCAGAGGTCTTTTGAATGGTGGGCCTTGGGCCATTTTGTAAGAATGTGTTCCATGGGGTTCTCAGAGATTAAGACCAAGTCACAAGACAACGTAACTGCTGATGACACATGTTTCCAGAGCCAAACTGGCCAATACATTATAAAAATGTTGAACCAGTTCACGTCAAAGCAAGCAGTTTGAATATTCAGCCATGTTAAAGTCCTGGGGCTCTCTGCACCTTAAAGATAGAAGATTGTATCTTTAGATGAATGCTGGAGTCAGTTAATCCCAAGTATAAATAGCTCAGATCTGAGAGGGGAGAACCAAGAAGAAATACATCAATGTGGTTAACAGCCAGTCACACGGAAAGACAAACCAACCTAAAGGGTGTTATAATTGTTTGCACTGGCCAAAAGACAGAATTTGCAAACGAGCTGAAATGACATTAAAAATAAATATCATAGGATAATCCTTGTCTTTCCCATCATAGTTTTATTAGCCCCTCTCTTTTGCAGGGCCATCAAGGTGATGTAGTCTTGTTTCCAAAATAATAGAGCACTTTGCAGTCACAAGAGGTTGCTTTGGTTTTCTTCTAAAAAACATATAAAATACTCCCAAAGTTTTAGACTTTTCTTAGAATTCATGCTATTCTTTATTTTATATTTTTTAAAGATTTTATTTATTCATTTATTTTAGAGAGAGAGAGAGAGAGGGAGAGCATGCATAAGTGGGGGGTGGGGGAGGCAAACTCCCATGACCCTGAGATCATGACCTGAGCTGAAATCAAGACTCAGACAGTTGGCTGACTGAGCCACCCAGGCGCCCCCATGCTATTCTTCAATGAAAATTTTAAAGTTTATTTTTTATTTATTTATTTGAGAGAGAGAATGCGAGAGAGAGAGCGCACATGAGAGGAGAGAGGGTTAGAGGGAGAAGCAGACTCCCTGCTGAGCAGGGAGCCCGATGCGGGACTCGATCCTGGAACTCCAGGATCATGACCTGAGCCGAAGGCAGTCGCTTAACCAACTGAGCCACCCAGGCACCCCTTCAATGAAAATTTTAAACTATCCATGTATATTGGGGCACCTGGGTGGCTCAGTCGTTAAGCATCTGCCGTAGGCTCAGGTCATGATCCCAGGGTCCTGGGATCGAGCCCCACATCGGGCTCCCTGCTCAGCGGGGAGCCTGCCTCTCCCTCTGTCTGCCGCTCCCCCTGCTTGTGTTCCTGCTCTCACTATCTCTCTCTCTCTGTGAAAATAAATAAATAAAATCTTAAAATAAACTATCCGTGTATATTTATACAGAATATCTTTTGGGTTTTTGCTTAGATTGTCCCTTCTGCTTGGAATCCCATCATCTTCTCTTGCCTTCCCAGGAAACTTCCATTTACTCTTCGAGACTCAACTGTGCTTCAGGAAGTCTTCTTCAGAGAGATAATTGCTTCCTCTACTATATTCCCATAGTATTTCATTCATACCACTTATCATAACACTACAATTATTTGCCTCATCCCTGCCTCCTTCACTAGCCCGTGAGGCTCTGGAGGAAAGGGACTACATTCTAGTTTTCTCTGACCATTTAGAAAAGAGTAAACACTTGTCAATTTTTTTTTAAATAAATGGATTATGATTGTTGCTGGCACCTGCGTTTACTGAGTTTCATGGGACCACTGAAGGCAGGGTGGTCTGGTGCTAGGGAAGGGTAATACAGTGGTTCCCTAGGTAGAGTTTATAGTTATTTTCATCAGAACAAGAAGCTAGAATGGTAATTTTCAAGCCTGGCTGCTGATGAGAGTCACACGGGGAGTTTTTACAACTCTCAGTTCCTGGCCTCATCTTAGACCCCCTTAACATCAGAGTACTGGGGCAGGGGGAGGGCCCAGGTGTTGATAGTATTTAAGCCTTTCTTTATGATTCTAATGTGCAGCCAGGGTTGAGTACCATTGAGCCTGAAGTTGAGGAATCCAGTATGGTCAGATAGCGTCCATGCTGAAATGGAAGTAGGAGTGGAGATGAGGTCTAACTACAAAGTCAAGAACTAGACTTCAGGAGTGAAATCACGGTTGATATAAATCCACGAAGCAGGGAGAAGCCCAGATCAGAAGAGAGACTAAAAAGGCGGATGAAGGCTAAGTTCCATGATAAAAGCCAGGTAAGCGTCAGAAATTAGACATGCAGAGATCAGAGATGGTCAGAAAGCAAGGTTTCCAATTGTAACAAGCAGGTGCCAGAGATCATAAATTCATTTTGAGCCATGGTTTGGGTCCATCTAGATTGACAGATTTACAGGGTCTCACCTCTGCAGTCAAGGGGCCCCAAAACAAATTGGGTTTACTATCAAACCATAGGCTTTATAGGTGCATACAGTCTGTCTTTCCCATACTATTTTCCTCACCAGCATTGGAAAGTTTTGAGAAGAAACTCAGGAAAATCCAATTTCCAACAAAATTTCTTCCTTGCCCATTCTTGTCTTCCTCTCCTCCCCTCCCCTCCCCTTCTCCCTCCTTCCCCCTCTTTCCCTCCTCCTCCTCCGTCTTCTTCTTGCTATTATTATTAATATTTGGTGCAGCAATCATGTCGGGCCAAAGTTAAGTGAAAGAACTCCTGGATACAAAGATGCAATGACTGTAATACATTAAAAAAATAAGCGGATTGACAAGTGCAGTTGAATAACAAGATAGTTTTCCACAGTTTTCTAGTTTTCATCTAGACAGTTGAAAAACAAGTTAAACAAGATAATTTGCTATGTGTGCCAAATTACTTTGTTATATACATTTCTTTTGAAAGACTTTATTATCTAATTTCGCGTGTATTTGTGTGAGATATTTACTTATGGCTAAGCACACTTATTTCAAAGTGCCTCTCTCTACATATACCTCGCAACAAGAATTATTATGACACGTAGTGAGCCAAATGTCCCTCTTAGAGGCAAGCCTCTTTAGGGCTGCATTCAAAAATACAAGATTCCTGATGTAAGGCTGTCTCCTTTGATAGCCAACTACTTATTTGCCATGTTTTCTTAGTTTGTTTTTTTTTTTTGACACTGGTTGAAACACAATGTTTTATTACTTTTATGTACAGAAAATTCAACAGCGTCCACTCAGCCCAGTTTGGTGGCCCGTTCTTCAGCCTTTGCCTTTTCCACCTTGGCGATGCGAGCCACAGACTTCGGGCCCAGGACGTTGCCTCCCCAGTGGTGGCGGATCTCGTCGTATCTGTCATTGTGGTTGGTCCTCATGGCCTCCACCAGCTTTGCCAGGGCTCCTTTGTCTTCCGAGTTGACCTGTGTGAAGGCGACAGTGGTGCAGGTCTTCCTGTGGACCAGATACCCCAGCCTGGCCTTCCCCTTGATAAGTAGGCAGTAGGGAACCCCCATCTTATGACACAGGACAGGCAGGAAAACCACCAGCTCAATGGGATCCACATCATGTGCAATCACTACCAGCTGAGCCTTCTTGTTTTCCACCAAGGTGGTGCCAGTGTTAACCCCAGCTCGAAGGACAGGTGGCCTCTTAGTGGGGACATCCCCTTTGCCCGCAGCTTTCTTCTCGGCCCGGGCCAACAATCTCTGCTTCTTCCCCTGCTTTGTCTCTGGTCTGTACTTGTGGGCCAGCTTAAGCAGTTGAGCAGCTGTCTGGCGGTCCAAGGCCTGGGTGAACTGGTTAATTGCAGGAGGCACTTTTAGACGTTTATAGAGAATAGCCCTTTGCCATTACAGCCGGATGTAGTGGGGCCATTGGACAAAGCGGTTGAGGTCCCTTTTGGGCTGGATGTCCTGTCTGATGCCAAAATTCTTGGGCCTCTTCTCGAACAGGAGATTGACCGCCTTCTTGGCCTCTTGCTTCTTCACGACAGCAGGGGCCGGGGCCACCTTCTTCCCCTTCGCCTTCTTCCCTTTCGGCATCTTGGGTTGCTGGAGGAGAGAGAAAACCTTAGTTTTTTTTTTTTTTTTTAAAGATTTGATTTATTTGAGAGAGAGAGTGAGCAAGAGAAAGCATGAGTCGGTGGGGAGGGGCAGAGGGAGAAGGTGAAGCAGGCCCCCTATCCCAGGACCCCAGGATCAAGACCCGAGCCAAAATCAAGAGTCAGATGCTTACCTGACTGAGCTACCCAGGCGCCCCTCCAGAAAGTGTTCTTAAAAAGAAGGCGTCTGCCTTCTATCATTTTCCCCCCTATTGGCTGGAATGTGGACCTAATGGTTAGAACTATAGTTCTTGGCCTATGAGACTGAGGTGGAAGCAGTATGTTGGGAATGGAAGAACAACCAGATAGAAGGGATTTAGGACCCAATGCTCATGGAGCTGATAACCTACCAGTCCTGGGCTGCTTATGTGTATCTTAGAGGAACCTTCTTTCTGTCTTGTTTAAAGCACTACTATTTTGGGTTTTCCATCACTTGCAGCTGAAGTGAATTCTAATACAGCAGATAATTGATATAGGAATGGAATTGAAATGAAAGTGATAGGCTTTACTTGACAAGGGGGAAAGTGATAGACAGAAGGGAGAAAGAACGTTAGAAAGTGAAGGGAGTTTTAGATCAGTGCTACTCAGTTTGTGGTCTGTGAACCAGCATCATCAGCATCACCTGGGAACTTGTTAGGAATGCAGAATCCTGGGCTCCACCCCACACCTACTGAATGAAAACCCTTGCGGGTGGGGGTCCAGAAATATGTGTTTTTAACAGGATTTTGAGGTGATTTTGAGTACATCGGCTTTTGAGGAACAGTGGCCTAAGAAAGCTGCTGGGGCCACGGAAGAAGTACGTCTTTTGAGATGTGAATAATAATCCCTGAAGTTCTATTGTGAAGATGGCAAAGATGATAACGTTATTGACAATGATGGCTTATCCAGGATGTAGGTGGGAGAAGACTTCTGTGAGTTACAGGATCTCTCTATGGCCAAGCTAACTTTGCATCACATTTCCACTCTATTCCAGAATAAGACGGAGAGGGACAAGTTGGGTTGTCACTGTTTTCCAAATTACTGTAACTCTGACCTCTCTGGGTTGTCCAGCCTTAGATGGTAAGCCATTTGAAGGCACAGATCTTGGATGATTTGCCTTAAGTTTCAAGATACTTGTGTCTGGCCCCTCAAATGCACATATACAACATGTGAAGCTAAAGTGTTAATAGTATAATTCCAGCCAATTTCCTATTCTCATTTTGTGGTTGTGGGAAAACATTGGAGAGTAAGGACCACAGATTGACTCCTTTTTCTAAAACAATCTTATTTATAGCCGGGGTTAAAGTTTAGGGGCCCATAGTCCCAAACTCGTGCCTATTTTGGTCTTTGTCTTTTTCTGTAATTGAGTATTTTGTGTTGGGCTATGGCAAAGACTATTTGAAACATCATAGTGTTGTAAAATATGTGTAGATCTATCCACATTTCTGTAACTTTAAGAAAAAGAAGACGACTTACATAAAGTTTCTACTACACTAACTCAAATAAACTCTCCAAATCCCTTGCATTTCCAATAACCACAAAATGCATAAAACGAAAATTATACCAAGATACTTGCAAGTGAAAAAAAAAAAAGAGTAAAGGGTAAATAAACTCACATCTCCAAACTCTGAAAAGCTCAGTTTGTCTTTGGCATGAGATTTGGGTGAAAAGCCAGCTGTTTGATTTGAATCAGTTCACTCATCTTGTTTTGCTGTAAACAGTATACGGGGACATGTCAAATCTTAATTAATATGGCAGAAGGAACACGAAGATAAGGAAGAAGAATTATTTGTTTATATGAAGCTATTCTGGTCACAAGACAAAAAAAAAAGGAAAGGAAGTCTGACCTATGGCTAATATCTATTTGTGATCATAATCAGTTTCTCGTTCTAAGTTTCTGTGGATATAGGATTTAGGCTGTTATATAAGTCCTGTGACTCTCATTAAGATAACATTTACTTTTATTAGTATTTTAAATCAATCCTTTGCTAATTTAAGCAAAGGGCTCTGGTAGCCAAGTGCACTTAAGTTGAAATCTATACATCATGGGAGATGCATAATGACTTAAATAAAGATCTAAATGTGGTACTAATGGCCTCCCCAGACCCAGGAAGTATTGTTTCTCAGCAGGGACTCATTTGTGACATGATCATTGATCACTGAGCCATACAAAAAACCAAAACCAAAGACTAAGTTTAAAAAGAGCCTGAATGAAGTTCCTTCCAGACGTCTTGTCTAATGATGCTGGTGAAACATTTCACATGTTTCACTATAGACAGAAATATGTTTAGTAAAACAATGAGGCTCTAATAGAAAAAAATATGACCATTACATCTTCAACTAAGGGTGCTGAATATTGGCTGGAGCTCATGTATTCAGAGAATTTTAACAACTACGACAACAACATTTAATATGGAGAGTTACTCTTCTCTAGATAGGGCTGCAAGCTTTACATAAATGATCTCCTTTACGCCTCACAGCACTTCCGGGAGGTAAGTACTATGGTTATTCCTACTTTGGAGACGAGCAAACGACGGCTCAAAGAGCTCAGGGCCACAGAGCTGCTCACTTGCAGGGCCAGAATTGGAATCTGCCTTTTTCTACTTCTAAAGCCCTTGATTTTAACCACTGCGCTTAGCAGATACCGAGATTTTTACCAATTGAAGGTTTGTGGCAACCCTGTGTCAAGGACGTCTATTGGTGCCATTTTTCCAGTTGCATTTGCTTACTTTATGTCTCTGTATCACATTTGGGTAATTCTCACTATATTTCAAACTTTGTCATTATTTTTATATTTGTTATGGTGATCTATGATCAGTGATTACCACTCACTGAAGGCTCACATGGTGGTTAGCATTTTTTAGCAATAAGGCATTTTTAAATTAAGGTATTTACATTGTTTTTTTTTTCTCCCAACACAATGCTGTTACACACTTCATAGACTACAGTATAGTGTAAACATAACTTTTATATGCCCTAGAAAACCAAAAAATTAATTTGACTTGCTTTATTGTGCTGGTCTGGAATGGAACCTGCAATATCTCAGAGGTATGCCTGGACTTCACTAAACCGCTTACTTGTAAATATCAGGGGTGGCAGTGGGGTTATTTGTAACTTGAATTTTACTATTTTTTTTTTTTTTTTTAGTTCATAATCTTTTCTACAACGTGGAGTCAAATAAATCCACTGTTAATTCTGTTTGGTAATTCTATTTGACCAAGTGACAGACCAGATACTTGGATATGTCAACTGAACTGGCCAATTTCAGTCACAATGGCCAATCTGGTGATTAGTAGGATAAAGCAGCGTAAAGACTGCACAGAAGTTTGACTGTAATTCTTAAATGGCTCTTGACTGCTAAATATCCTGATTGGCTGTTTAGGAGGCAAAATTGTTATTTCTTTCTGGCCTGAAACACTCAGGTCACCCTTCAGGGGAGGGTGGTAAATTTGGCTTCGGATAGCACGGCATAAAGGGTCTGGTCCACAACATCTTTTTTGAGGACAGTAATCTTAATTTCATCTCTGACAGTCGAGGACAACAGAGGATGTACTCATTTGGGTGTTTCAATTACAAATATTTATCTGGAGGAAAAGTTGACCCTATAATTGTTTAGTGACCTCTGTGTCTCTTTTCTAATCACAGCGTAGTTCTACCAAAAGACTCATCCTCACCCTGTATTTGACTGTCTAGGAATTTCTCCCCCTTCTCTCCCAATAGAATGCCAAGCCCATGACAGCAGAGACAGAGTCACTCTTGTTTACAGTGATATTCTCTGCAGCTGCCATGGTGCCTTGAACGGTGTAATCGCTGAACACTTTACAAATGAATGAAAGCGATAGCAAAAACACATTTGCTTGTTTCTGAGCAAAGGGTGTTTTTCACCCGGAATTGCCACCCAAAGTGTGGAACACAGAGTAAAGTGAGCAGGAACGTGCCGCGATTCTCAGTCCTGGAGGCAGCTTAGAATCAGCTGAGAAGCTTTTGAAAATATATTTTTTAAAGATTTATTTATTTATTTATTTGAGAGAGAGAGAGAGAGAGAGAGAGAGAGAGAGAGAGAGAGAGCGCGCACACGCGAGGGGGAGGGTCGGAAGGAAAGGGAGAGAGAATCTCAAGCAGGGCCTTTTGCCCGGCTTGATCTCATGACCCTGAGATCATGACCTGAGCCGATATCAAGAGTTGGATGCTTAACCGACCGAGCCACCCAGGTGCCCCGAAAATATTTTTAAAAAAGTGCCTGTGCCCACAGCAATCCGAGACTGAATATCTGGGAGCGATTCTGATTCGGTGAGGTTTGACAACCTATGTTGTTGAGCTAACGGATGAATCGCCTGGGGATCTTGTCAAAATGCCAATTCTGATTCAATAGGTTTGAGGTAGAAGCCTGGGATTCTGCATTTCTTAAAGGCACCGCAGAGGCACCTGTGCTACTGTTTTACGGATCAAGGGTTATATAGCAAAGAGCTAGAGGATAAATAACCAAAGGTTTAGACTTCCCTATAGGCCTTGAGGTTCAAGTGATATTTAGGGTCAGAGAGAGAGCTGGGTAAATGATCACTTGGCTTGGGTTAGCTTCTGAGCTAAGAGATGACCAGCGTTATCTCCCATCTAGGAAAAGCAGGTGTGGGATACCACTTACGGAATCCCTCAGGGATAGAGAGCCTAGCTTTGGCCTAGGCTCACTGAGTTACCTTCTGAGTTCCTCAGATATCAATATTTCCTATTTCTTTTGTTTCCCCACTCTGACTCAGCCTGGGGATCTGGTGCTCAATAAAGGCGTGTGTTCTGTATCTATGCAAAGCATTGGGGTAAAGAGTGGAAAACAGTTGAATATTCGGATATTTTCAAATATTGAGATTTGGCATGCATAGACAGAGCCAGAGGTCCACGGTCTGTTCGTATGATTTAGGGCCCAGTAACTATTCCCAGTTTATTTGCTCAAACCCTGACATCCATTCGTAAAGAAACAATTCTCTATGCGGGACACAGAACAGATGAGAAGCAGGCAAGACCCATTTTCTCTGGATTTTATGGGTTATTGGTTTTCTTGAGACAGTAATTAATTCAGGACCACAGAATCATAAATGGTATATTAGATTCACACTTTACTCCATGTATGAAACACTGCAGTGTGAAACCCCACAGCAAGGGGAATGGAACCCAAACTGCAAGACACAGCCCTTTATCAAATCAGGTGTTCACACCACCTCTCTCTCGTGTCTCTCTCATTGGCCTATGGCCTATGTCTTTGCCATCTTTCCTTTCTTATTTTTTTGCACAAGATCACGTATAATCGTACTCTCGTGTTCATTCTGTATTTTGCATGTACATCTTTGTAACTGATCTATCTGTAGGATAAACTCCACTTTGAGGTGGAATTTCTAGGCCATTGAGTATATGCAGCTTTGAGGGGGATTTCCATTCTTGCCCCTTCTCCCCAGGTAAGCAGACCTACTCTGTTTTATTTTTTTTTTTTAAGATTTTATTTATTTGTTTGTCAGAAAGAGAGAGAGAGAGAGTGCATAAGCAGGGGGGTGGCAGGCAGAGGAAGAAGCAGGTTCCCCATTGAGCAAGGAGCCCTATGGGGGGCTCGATCCCAGGACACCCGGATCAGGACCTGAGCCGAAGGCAGACGCTTAACCGACTGAGTCACCCAGGTGCCCCATCTGTTCTAGTTCTCATTATGTAAACCCCAAAATTCTCATGGACAACATTCCATTGGGTTTGTATAAGGCCTTTGCTCTCTTTTCTTATAATAATTTTTAAAGGTTATATATACCTTTAAACATTTTGTTTGCTTTCATTAGGCATACGCTCATCTGCACTTTTACTGAAATGTATACAAGTGACCGTATATGTGCTGCCTCTATGCAATCTTTTTGTCCGTTCTCCTCCTTCGTTTGATTCTCTTCTGTGGTTTTCATTCCCCTCATTAATGCCTCCTCCATCCTGCAGCATCACCCTTAGCACATCCTAACCTGTCTTCACAATTTACATCGTCCTGTATAATTTTTCATTTTCTCTTTTATTCCTCCCTTCCCACGACTCCCCCATCTTCCTCTTCCTTCTCTGCTGGAACAAAACGTCTCACTGAGGAGCATTACCTCTTGCTAGTACAGTCTCTCTGTCTTGGGCCCTGCTTCTAGCTAAGCACTCTTTTCTTTATCAACCAACCCATGTGTATTATACATTTCTCGCTCTTTTTATTTATTTTATTTTTTCTTTTTTTAAGATTTTATTTATTTGAGAGAGAGAGAGAGAGCACAAGCTGAGGGAGCAGCAGGCAGAGGGAGAAGCAGGCTCCCCTCTGAGCAGGGAGCCCGACGTGGAACTCAATCCCAGGACCCTGGGATCATGACCCGAGCTGAAGGCAGACATTTCACTGACTGAGCCACCCAGATGCCCCATTTCTCGCTCTCTCTCTCTCTTTTAAAGATTTATTTCTTTATTTTAGAGAGAGGGCGCAAGAGTGCATGTGAGTGTGGGGGTCAGGGGCAGAGGGAGAGGGAGAGAGAGAATCTTAAGCAGACTCTGCACTGAGCGGGGTGCCCGACGTGGGGCTCAATCTCATGACCCGGGGATCATGACCTGAGCTGAAACCAAGAGTCCAATGCTCAATCGACTGCTCCACCCATGTGTCCCGTGATGTGCATTTCTTGCATGTCTTGCACCATGCTAACCACCATAGAGCATACTCATAACTTGTTTTGGCAGTTGTCATGCCATGGAGGACAAATGTGAAATGTTTTTGTCACTTTCCTAACCCTGATTTCATTCTGTTCAGTAGACACTTCCTTCCCTTTTTCTTAACAATTTCCTGGGAATTTACATAACTTTTGGGGCACTTTTTAAAAATCAACAGCCCAGCCCAATTCAGTTTAACCCTTCAATCTTGTGTCTGCCATAAAATTCTTCCTTTATCCATTGCTGGTTAGCCTTATGCTTGGATTAGACTTAGAGAAGACATGTGGGCATAATGTGGTTGGAGGGAAGGGCAGGGCTAGAGAGGAGTTGGGATCCTGTTCCTTTTTAAGGTCTAAACTGTTCTACATTGGGTTTGAGAGGGGGAATAAGAGAGATGGCAGGATTCTTCTTCTTTCTTCTTCTTCTTCTTCTTCTTCTTCTTCTTCTTCTTCTTCTTCTT
>NW_027397095.1:16814026-16820245 GCF_003265705.2 Callorhinus ursinus | reverse complement strand
TTCTTCTTCTTCTTCTTCTTCTTCTTCTTCTTCTTCTTCTTCTTCTTCTTCTTTCTCCTCCTCCTCCTTTTCCCCCTCCTCCTCCTTCTTCTTCTTAAGTTTTATTTATTTATCTTAAGTAACCTCTACACCCAACATGGGGCTTGAACTCAAAACCCTGAGAGTTGCATACTCTTCTGACTGAGTCAACCAAGCACCCTTTTTTTATACAACTGATCATCTGTTGATAAAGAGGCCTCTCTGGATTTGCTCTGGCTTTATCTGGTTCCATCTTCTACCAGTGGCCATCACTGATGCAGCAGTTTACCTAGACTGTTGGTATCATTTCCTTGGGGGGCGGTGGGGGCAGTGTCTAGCCTCATCTTAGCTTCCTTTACCAAAGAGGAGCCTCTTGTAAAATGTCTTGCTTATTATGGTCACACCCTTCACTTCTCTGGTCATGATACTACATTTCTCGGCTCTCTGTCTCCTTCCATAGTCTCTGTTTTCCTCATGCTGGGCCATGGGCCCTACTGAAGTTCTCTTCCAGGCCTTCAAGCATCAGGGGTTTGTCTCTTCCCTGGAAAAGTGTTTTCTTACTCCTCTGCTGCAAGCTACTCTTGAAAAGCTTCACCTTCAGAAATCTCTAGATAATAAGCAGGCAACACCTATGTGTTCGTGTATATACTTCAATTCATAGAGAAATACATCAGGCTCTCCCAAGAATCCTTCATCAAGGTCCGCTCCATTCTTATGGATGCACAGAGATGGGTCTGGAGTTCACAGCTTGGCAAGTATCCAGCTAGGAAATGAGGTAACAGCTTCGTTTTCTTGCAGGGAGCCCGTATTCTCTTGGCTCTTCCCTCCACTTTACTTTGGGAGGTAGTAACTCTTACTTTTTCCTACATAGAGAAAAAAAGGAAAAAGTATTGTAAACTGTCAGTGTTGACAGTCCTACTAATCTACTCTCGCCTCCCACTACCCTGGTCTTCTATGGATTGGCCAAGGAGTAGAGGTCTGGGGCAGCGGCTAGTAGTTTTGTGGTCAATTCTTCTACTTATTGTAAGATTTTATGAGAGGTTTTGGACCCAGCTGTTGTTGGGTCTCGTAAGAATGTGTAAATATTTAGAGATTCTCCATCTTTGAAGTTTTGTTGCCAATTACAGGGCAACATGAAAAGTCTTGCTAAATATCTTACTATATATGGAAGAAACCCATGCTCAAATTTAGTGTGGTAAAACCAAACCACTCCATATTTCAAGCCTCCAGATCCAGGTTTGTACAAGTTATACATATCAATTTATGGTCATGGTTAGCCCCTTCAGGTTTGCTAGATTCTTAACAGAGCAAAGATCATTTCAGTATCCTTCCTATATGCCTCTAGTCCAAACTGATTTCCCCAGTCTATGAAAATTTATTGCATTTATGGTCTAAACCAGAGGTCTTCCCCCATGTGTCACAGATGATTGATGAATTCACTTATAAGACAAACTTCCATGGATTTAGTGAGGATTATGAACAATTTCTAATAAACTAGCAATAACTTTCTCTTTCTCTTCCACTCAAGAAAGCATATTGGATTCAGTGAGTGATATTATTAAAGCAATTACCTTAAAAATTGCTCTTATTTGTTAAAAAGTAATTTTCATATGCTGATACATTTTTATTAGTACTAAATTATTTGTGACACACTTTACAGCTGA
The DNA here is from genome assembly GCF_003265705.2 of Callorhinus ursinus. NCBI lineage: Eukaryota > Metazoa > Chordata > Mammalia > Carnivora > Otariidae > Callorhinus > Callorhinus ursinus. The sequence goes on along the minus strand of NW_027397095.1, from coordinate 16,818,563 downwards.
TCATGACACGCCGTTCAGAAACTGCTGATCTAAACCAAAAAGCATAATGCTTTATATTCTCTAGTTTTGTTTTCAACAAAATTATAGGTCTCCTGGAGGCAGGAATTGTATCTAATATATACCTGATACTTAATAAATCATATTTTAAATAGATAGTATTCCTAAATACATATATCCAAATACAAATGTAAATTTATACATAAATTTCATATATACACTGACTACTTCAGTTGAGCTGGAGCCAAGATTATTAAGCCAGGAGTGACTAGAGAAGAAAGGCATTAGTTTTTTATAGTCTCAAGACATTACTCTTATTAAAGAAATATAGAGGTTTGACTTTGATTTGGCCTTTGTCACAGCTTCTACTTTCCTGGTTTAGAATCAAGAAATGCTAGGGAACCAGCTGTGTTTATGGATTCCTCATACAGCCTAGCCCTCCTCGGTGGGCACTCCAATCCTGTGCTGATTAAAATAAAATAAGTGGAGGTTCACTGCTCACTCTCTGGTTTCTAGAAATCTTCCCAAGTCTGGAATGGTTTCTTTCCACACGACTTAGTGTGCATTCCCTTTTTCCTTCCATCAATAGTCTTCATTAGACCTAAGTGTCCCGAAATGTTTTGTAGGTTGGGCTCTTCCAAAAGTAAACTCTGAGATAGAGATAAGCATTCAGGAAGTTTATTAAGCGGTCCCCTCAGGATCAACAACTATGCAGGGGAAGAGAAAAGAAAGAAAGGAAATAAGAAAAGAAGGGAAGAAACCAAGAGTGGTGGCAGAGGGAAGTTGAGCTGGGAAACAGTCTCAACAAAGGCCTCAGCCAAGGCCAAGGTGAGCTTGGAAACTGGGATCTTCCTTTAGAGTTGCCCCACATTGTGATGAGCTGTCAAGGCTTTCCACTTGCGACTTGACTGGTTGTGAATCCATGTGGTCCCTGGAAAGAGGTTATGAACTTGGGAGACGCAGTTCTCTTTAGCTAATGACAATTCTGGAGAGGACTGGCAGCCGAGTGTAGTCAGCCAGCATTCCTAGAAGTTGGGGAATAAGCCCTTCAGTCCTTAAGTGGAATCAGGAGGGCGTCACAACATCTGCTACGAAGGTCTTTCTTGAAATAATAATGCCACGAGATGTTAGTTGGTGTCCCAAGAAAAAAAAAATATTGACTTCTGTGGTCAAATAGGTTTGGCAAATGCTAGGCTAAACAAGTTTCTTTACTAGAAGAATTCTTAGAAATTTAAATATGCTGGTATGCATGGTGAACATCCAACGGGGACTAGGACATGGAAAAGCAACCATGGGTGACCAGAGGACACATCTTTTGAGGAATATCTCTTAAGCAGAGTGCCACTAAACTTCAGCTGGAGAAATGTTGTTCCAGAGGCAAAGAAGACAGAATAAATACTATGGTTGTGGGAACCTGGTGCTCTATTATCTCAGATTTTTGCCTCAGTGGTCCAACATAGCACATAACCCATCTTGGTTCAACTCTTAGCAAGGTCTCTTGCCCTTGATTAGATAGCTATGGACTATTAAGTCTAATTCACAGCTAAATCAAAGGGGGCATTTCTTAATGAAAGTCTAGCTTAGTATGGAGACAAAAATGTTTGCTTTGTTGTTGACCATGTTTCTTCTCATTCTGATGGGCTTAATATGTTTTTGGAAATTGACACTGTTGACAATAAATGCAATGTTGTGTTCAAGAAAAACCCGTCATGTATTGCTGTATGATACAAGAAGGCCTTGAAAAGAATTCAGAGTAAATTAGAACTTTTCTCAGCCCGATTTCATGTCAACTTTTGCATCTCTGTGATTATTGACTCAATTGTTAAATCTGTTTTCTCACCGCCCTCTTCTTGAAATAGCTCTCGCCTCGGGATGTCTGCTTACCTGACTTTCACATAAATCAATTCAGATTGGGGCGCCTGGGTGGCTCAGTCGGTTGAGCGTCTGCCTTTGGCTCAGGTCATGATCCCAGGGTCCTGGGATCGAACCCCATGTCAGGCTTTCTGCTCAGTGGGAAGCCTGCTTCTCCCTCTCCCTCTCCCCCTGCTTGTGTTCCCTCTCTCGCTGTCTCTCTCTCTGTCAAATAAATAAATAAAATCTTTTAAAAAAATCAATTCAGATTAAGTTAGAATCAGAAAAGAGGCAATTTCAGGAATGAAGAAGAATGTCTTTCCTAAAACGTACTACCTATACTTGAGAACATCCATAGATAGGAAGACATAATACTTTACATCTTGATAAGTTAGAGAGAAATATTTACCTTCAGAAATGACGAAGATCCTGAATGCCCACTGTGATCTGAAACTATTTTTGTTATAAGTATTGTGACCTTAAGCTTTCTCAAACTCAGTAAGAAATAACATGTGGCTTTGAATGTGAATTTTCAGTATCATACAGGGGTGTGTATGCGTGTGTGTGTTTGTGTGTGCATGTGTGTAGAGGGACAGAGAGAGGAAAAACTTGTTTAGAGATAATCTACATTATATTATAGTATACTATATCATACTGATCTAGATTATACTAAATTATGTTATATTAGTATAACATATTTTATGTTACATTAGTATAATCTACATTGTACTAAACTATATATTGTGGGAGTTTATTAACGGGATAAATTTTGGCTAGAGGGTTCATCATTTTATATTTCAAAATTAATCTCAATGCTTTACAGTTCTAATATGCTGATATTTGGTTCATCAGTGGTTATTTGAACCTTTCTATCAACCTGAACTTGTTAATCTTGGGCAGTAGGATTTTGTTTTATTTTACTAGTTTCACTAAAATAGTGTCAGTCTCTCTCCCTGGACAAGTCCTTCATTTAATTTAATTTAATTTATTTATTTGACAGAGAGAGACATAGGGAGAGAGGGAAGGCAAGCAGAGGGAGTGGGAGGGGGAGAAGCAGGCTTCCCGCCGAGCAGGGAGCCCGATGTGGGGCTCGATCCCAGAACCCTGGGATTATGACCTGAGCCGAAGGCAGACGCTTAATGACTGAGCCACCCAGGCTCCCCTAAGTCCTTCATTTTAAAAAATGATTCCTAAAACAAGAAAATGATTCCTTAGAGTAGAATTTTTTCAAGCTATATTTGATTACTGCAGGAACTGACCGGAGGGAAAAAAGAAAAGCTTAATTGGATTCTGCTAAATAGAAAAATAAAGTTACACGGTCAGGATCAGAAGTTGATCAGAAGTACGCTGGCTTTTGAAGATATCCAAGACAAGATAAACTACATTTTAGGGAAGTGCAAGAGGGTTTTTAAGAATAAATGAATTATTCACATCCTATTGAGATGTGCTTCCCGGAGATTTGGCAACCTACTCTTTTCCAGTCAAAAACGGCTTTTGATTGATGATGTGCTGTCTGCACGTTCCCAATCATCCAATCTTTTTCATAGTAGTCACTGAGTGAGGGCAGCACATTATGAGAAATAGCAAGAGCGAAGGGGCTGGGCTGTCAGACATCTGGGGACAGCAACATCAGTAAAGTCACAAGTTGCCCGACAGAAAGCAAATGTGGCTTTTGCTTTCCTTGACCCCTCCTTCTTTCCAAAGAAATGACATGCTGTTGAGACCAAAATATCATTGCTCTCCTTTTTTTTTTTTTTACCCCCATTCCCACCCAGACGAGAAGAAAGGAATTTGTTCAGCTAGCTTTTCTGCATTGCACACGTTCTGTTCTTAATATTTGTTTGCTTTAGCTTTACTAGCATTGCTTTTTTACAGAATGTAAAAATATGATCCTTTGAAACCTGGGCCATAGGAAATCAACTATCTGGGGCCAAAGACGTTAAAAAAAATTAGAAATAAGAAAGAGAATTGCTAACACTAGTGAGGCAGCTCTTAGCACAAATGCAGGTGAGCCCGGACTTTGAAATAACCAACTGACGAAAGACACTTGTAAACAAGAGGACTGATCCTTGACCTTCTACTTGGAGGCTGGAGTCCAGATGTTATTTACTCACTGGGGGGGCCATTATAAAGAATCTTAGAACGTTTAGGAATTATTCAGGTTCAGCTGTGAAGAACAGGACAGTTTAGTAGGAGAACAGGCTCCAAGACAACTTCTCAGGGAAGCCCAGCCTGCCTGTGGTTCATCTCCTGCCCTAGATTCTGCCGCCTTCCTCCCACTGCATTGCTACTTTAGTTTGTCATACTACCTGAATTAGGGATGGGAGACATATATTTGGAAAATGAGTGTACCTCTAGGGAAACTAGTCACACTTCAGTGTGATTTCATTCAATAATACATGTGGTCCCTGATTAACCGGATTAAGACCAGCCGCTCCGTTTTATTAGGGGAACCAGAAATAGTCCACTTTGGCTCAGTGCTGGAGAGAGGCTGTGGGGGTAACACAGTAGTGTGGAGCTTCTAGAAGAAGGGATATTAGAAAATGCCTAAAAAAGACAGGAAGAAACTATTTTTAATTTTTTGTTATCACCAATTTTGAATCAAATGCCACGTGATCCCCTCCTTCCTACAACTTGAAACTCCATATAATCTTATTAACACAGCCAAATTGTGACTTAAGTGAGCCTC